>NC_058406.1:181674336-181957726 GCF_002201575.2 Neomonachus schauinslandi
AGACGAAATCCAGGTCTCCTACTCCTCCGCCATCTTGCTCCGCCCCCGATTGAGATCCATTCTTGCTCCCTAGGCTTGGATAGAGATGATCAGTCCTGCAGATCCTAAAATTATTTTATTTAACTTGCATATTATCCATTTAGGTGTTCCATGACAATTTAACTTGATTATGCAAAATCAATTTTCATGATTTTTTCCAACTATTGCAAAAATTTTCAAACATACAAAAAAAATGGAAAGAACTATACAATACATGCTAACTATGAATTGAATTGTTACTTATGTGGAAATACACCACACACATATTTTGTTGAACCATTTGAAAATGTTTCAAACATCAAGAAACTTTGGCCTTATGTATTTAACCATGCCTCTTTTAGAAATAAGAGCCATTTGGGGGTGCCTAGGTGGCTCAGTTGGTTAAGCAGCTGCCTTGGCTCAGGTCATGATCCCAGGGTCCTGGGATTGAGCCCAGCGTTGGGCTCTCTGCTCTGCGGGGAGCCTGCTTCTCCCTCTCCCTCTGCCTGCCGTTCTGCCTGCTTGTGCATTCTCTCTGTGTCAAATACATAAATAAATAATAAAATCTTAAAAAGAAATAGTTCAGGCAAGGATTGTTGGTAGATGCATAAAACCATTAGGTGCAAGGCAGTTTGGGAAAAGGATATTCACCCAATGCAAGATCACTCTGTGGATTACTTGCTAATTGCAAAATGAAAAATGTATCTTCACAAGAAATCTACTTGGTCATCATCACCTAGCAAAGACATCAAACATCATCACTGCTGCTGGGACCATCTGATACGGTGTTCCTCCTAGGGAAATGTGATATGAAATAGTATTACCTGGAAGGATTTTTCTCCTCTTCCCCCCACCCCCAATTTTTATCCTATATCTAATCAGATGTTAATCTTAACTTCTAGCTTATGGGAAATGTAGAGGACAGACAAGCTACTTAAACAATGCCATAGGTAAACAATCAGATAAATCCAGAGGGTAGGACACTCCACATGGCAACTCGTTATGTACTTAAAAGATGTCAAAGTCGAGAAAACATCTACTAGTTTAAGAGTAAAATGTTACATTGTATGTATGTTTCATCATTTGTCATTGGTCAAAAAACACACATTTATATCTATCTAGTAGTTTATTTAAACACATTTATTAACATGCTTTATTTATTAAATGAATATGTAATTAAGGGTTAGTTTTTAATAGGCTTGACTGATCAGGAGGGCTTCATTTGGGATCCAAACTAGATATTCATTCTTCCTTTCCCTATTGGGCACTGTAATGAAAATCTATATTTCTGAATTTGCTCATTCCTTTTTGTATTTATTAAGGTCACATAATACTAACTAGCATTACCTTTAGTTAATTATATGTTGTCTTCACCTTTCTTTTGTTTGAAGGTGGGATATGTCTAAATTAAATGTTTTATTCCAGCTATTAGAGCTGGGATTCTGTACAAACTCAAATATTCTCAGTGTCAGAAACATCAAGTAAAAGTAAGGTTTATCTGGAAAATATGCATGTCATTGAAGAGTCCTATATGCTTTATGGTGGAAATAGTAAGGAGAAGGAAGAGAGGGAGGAGGTGGGTCTCTGAGGCTGAACTGGGCATGAAGGTGGACCTAGTGAGCTTTATTTATTCAAATGTGTCCTCCTTCTCCTCCTTCACATCACTTTCATCGTGTTTAGGGGGTGGGAGGAGGTGGGGAAAACATGCATTGAATTGTGAAATACTCTGAAGCGTGTAGTTCTTGTCTTTTTAGGTCTTGGTGAAAGAGAAATCTTGGAACTAGGCTTAAGATGGCTATTATTTTTTTCAAGAAATATAGATGAATTATGATAGCCACTCACACCTTTAAGAATCTCCAAACTAGTTCTGTCAAGGTTTTCTACCTCACTTTAGTGTCTGATAGGCAACGGTAAAAATGTAGAGTTGCTGCTTAAGATAATTAGAAATAACATCAGTGATAAATAATGATACTTCTGCTAGATCTGAGGACGTAACAATTGTAACAAATGGGTTTTTTCTCTCTTACTTCTACAACTAAAGGAAATGAAACCATCACAGTGCCATGACTAAAGGTGGAAATAGTGAAAAGAGGGATTCATGAGTAGGGTTTTTCAATATTCATCTTAAAACAAACAAAAAAAGAAATGGTACTAGACTTATTTTGAACACTTTGATTAAATTAGCCAAGAGATAAATATTCTGCCTTTCTGTGGTTCGGACATGACAGCGTTTTGAGCCCCTTGACGGGCATACTCTGGGTTCTGACGTACCACCGTTCCTTTCCTTCTCTACCTTCCTTCTCATCAATCTTACACTTTAAACCAACTTTAAAGGAAATACATGGCACAACTCAAATGAGCATGAATGTCCCAGTGCTTTCTGCATGTTTGTGATGGCGCTCTGAGCTGATTAGGGTTACTACAAACCATTAGACCGAGGACTTGTTGGAGCTTGCTCACTTGTAATGAGATTCTCCTGAGTAAAACGTGTGTGTGTATGCATAACAAGAATCTCCAAAGAACGTAACAGCACATTATCTGGCATTTTATCATCGAGATGGCTCAGGTGGAAAGGCCCCTGCCTCCTTAGGCTCTGCAGTAGCATTTCCTTCCAGAGCATGAATCCCATGCTGTTGCATTTCAGTGCTGGTGGAAGATATCCTTCCCAGCCCAGCAAACACCACCAATGAAAGAATGAGGTGTTTGGAGGACATTTCATATCAGTACTGTGGAATCTGACCCAAATACTTAGTTTCATTTTCTTTATCAGCATTATTACTATTTGTGGTTCTCTATCTTTGCATATTAAGCCAAGTAACACATCAAATCTTGTGTAAAGATGTCCCTGCCTCGGTTCCCCTCTCCTCTCCTGGCATGGGTAGAGCTCCTGTCTTCTATGTTTATACATAGGAGTGTGACACCCATTTTTATCACTGACCTCACCGCACTCGCTACTTTATTGTGACTTCATTATAGTCTGATCACACCCTGAACTTCCTTTCTAGAACGTGAGCTCTAAGAAGAGGGTAGGAAGCATTTCTTGTCATTAAGTCTCTACCTTCTGTCTAGCATAATGTCTCACACATTAAGAGTTGAATAAAATGAATGAATGAATGAACGAATGAATAGGCAGATGGATAGTTGAACGTATAGATGAAAGATTTTTGTTGTCTCCAGATATGTTCCAACATCAGACCTCCTCTAAACCAGCTCTTTTTGACGACAAGGGGCATCATTAGCATCTCTATTTTCTTGAAAAAAATTGACTTCCTATCTTTCTCATTACAAATTGTACTATTTCACTAATTTCCTTCTTGTTTTCTTTCTGTAGCTATGGCTATAGATATATGTGCTCTTTTGTTCCTGATACTAGTAATATTTGACTTCTCTATTTTTGTTTTATCAGTCTAACTAGACCTTGATCCATTTATTGATCTTTCAAAAGAGCCAGATTTTGGTTTTCTTTATTATTTGTCTGCTTTCTATTCATTAATCCCCATATTTGTGTTTATTATCATGTTCTTTCTCCTTATTTGATTTTTTTAAGTTCTAGAATGTTTATCTATACGTTTTTGAAACAATTCACCTTCCAGGAGTATATAAGGAGTGTGGACAGTAGAGCTACTGATTCTCTATTACATACTAGACTTCTTCTAAATAAACTTGCATTTATTTCCTTTAATGTTCTTAAGTACCCATGGAAGTGTATGTTAGTACTAAGTTCATTTTACAAGTTAGCCACATGGCCTCAGAAAAGTTGAGTCCATTTTCAAAGGCTCATATCTGCTTAGAGGCACAATTTAATATCAAACCCAGATCCTTTAGACCCTAAAATTTGGTTATTTCAACTATGTCACACTGCTTCTAATCTCTGTACAATGCTCTTGCCCATAACCTGGTAAATATTTTGAATTAAATAAATATAAATGTCTTAGTTACTCTTTCTAAAATTGTAAAGAAAAATAAATGTGTATTTTTATTCTCTTCCATGAAAAAAAAAAAAGATAAGACAGTAGCCTTGTGGTAAGGTAAAACAGCAAGGAAACTATATATCAAAGTTTTTTTGATTTAACAGGAGATTGACATTCTGAGGGGTGAAAGATAGGAAATCATGAGATGCTAAGAAAAATATGTCAGAATGAATTGTCTCCCTCACTCTCCCTTTGTGCAGAACACAGAGGCCAAACAGCCAAGCATCAGAGATTGGAGCAATTGCATGTGGCACAGTGAAGCATGTGGGGCAGGATGCAGTATCTTAGAATGTACACCATCTAAGAGACTTTACATCAGTAAGCTTAATCCATAGCCTCCATTTTACCTGCAAAAAAAAAAAAAAAAAAAAAAAAAAAGCTCCAGAAGTGGAAAATGACTTGTCCGTGGTCAAACAGTTCACTTGTAGTCATAGGTAAAAGTACAGACATGCCCACTGCCATTTACAAATAGCAGTACACACACATTTTATTCTGCAATGCATCCTCTCCACCCTCAGCTTTTTTTTTTTTTTTTTTAAAGATTTTATTTATTTATTTGACAGAGAGAGACACAGCGAGAGAGGGAACACAAGCAGGGGGAGGGGGAGAGGGAGAAGCAGGCTCCCCGCAGAGCAGGGAGCCCGATGTGGGACTCGATCCCAGGACCCTGGGATCATGACCTGAGCCGAAGGCAGTCGCTCAACCGACTGAGCCACCCAGGCGCCCTCCACCCTCAGCTTTTAAAAACCAGCCTTCTAATGTGGTATATATATACAATGGAATATTATGCAGCCATCAAAAGGAATGAGATCTTGCCATTTGCAACGACGTGGATGGAACTGGAGGGTATTATGTTGAGTGAAATAAGTCAAACAGAGAAAGACATGTATCATATGATCTCACTGATATGAGGAATTCTTAATCTCAGGAAACAAACTGAGGGTTGCTGGAGTGGGGGGTGGGGTGGGAAGGATGGGGTGACTGGGTGATAGACACTGGGGAGGGTATGTGCTCTGGTAAGTGCTGTGAATTGTGCAAGACTGTTGAATCTCAGATCTGTACCTCTGAAACAAATAATGCAATATATGTTAAGAAAAAAAAAAAGAAGAAGAAGAAGGTAGCGGGAGGGGAAGAATGAAGTGGGGGAAATCGGAGGCATAGACGAACCATGAGAGACGATGGACTCTGAAAAACAAACAGGGTTCTAGAGGGGAGGGGGGTGGGAGGATGGGCTAGCCTGGTGGTGGGTACTGAGGAGGGCACGTTCTGCATGGAGCACTGGGTGCTATGCACAAACAACGAATCATGGAACACTTCATCTAAAACTAATGATGTAATGTATGGGGATTAACATAAGAATAAAAATTAAAAAAAACAAAAAACAACAACAAAAAAAAACCAGCCTTCTATTCCCATATTCAATAAAACAATAATCTCCTAAAAAAGCACATAGACAAACATTCGCTGACTTTCTTTTTAAATATTTTTGTAATGTATTTGCGTCCCTTGTTTTATTCACCTTGTTTATTTAAAAAAATAAATATCAGAAATAAGGTATGTACTAGTCAATTATCACCACAATAATGCTGCATAACAATCCAGCCCCAAAGCTCAGTGGCTTAAAACACCTGCCCTATTTTCACCATGTTGTGCAGACTGGTGGGTACAATTGGTCTGCTCGGAGCTATGCAGTTCTGCTTCTCACTGCAAGTCTGGAGGTTGCATGGGGCAGCTTGGGTCCACATAACTCTCATCCTTCTTCTGTGACTAGTGGGGTATCCCAGGAATGTTCTTCTTATGGAAAGAGGGAGAAGCAGAAACATGTAAGATTTCCTAAGGCCTACACTCAGACCTGGTGCTGTTATCTCTACCTGGTTATATAAACCAAAGCAAGCATAGCTAAGACCAGAGTGAAATCACAGGTACAGATATTCTGCCCCTCAATGAGAGTAACTTAAAAATCTCATGCCCAGAGCATGGGTACAGTGAGAAATGAAGAAGTAGGGCTGACAGTGCAATCTATCATAAGTCAAAATCCCTTGTGAAGACTCCTTTGTATTCTAGATTTTGTGCACAACCTTCCAGACCTTTAATTATATATGTTTTGTAAAAAAAAAAAAAAATGCAGTATTTATGGTATGAATATATATGTATATATATATTGTATATTCACATTGTATATATTGCTTCCCTTATACTCATCACTCAATAATATAACTTGGATTATTTCCTCTACCAGTGCATATACTTATAAATCATTACTTTTAACTGTTCTGTGGTATTATAAGAGATGAATACACACATTTACTTAGCCATTCCTCTATTGTTAGACATTAAGATCAATTTGTAATGTTCAGTACTATATACAGTGCTTTAATGGGCACCCTTGTGCCTGCCTCCTTTTTTTTTTTTCCTCTAGGGTAGCCAGCAGAAATTAATATTTTAGGTCATGTAGTCTGTGAATTTCATATTGTAATATAATTTTCAAAATTACTTCCAATGTGGCCTATAAATCTACATTTTCTCCAACAGTGAATGCATACCTAGTTGCATAGTCCATCACGGACACTTACCAAACAGTTCATATTTTTTTCTCCCAAATGAATTAAAAACCTGAATTTCTCAGTCACTGATGTGAAATTATTTTTACTTAAACATTGGACCTTCATTCTCCATGAACCAAATTAACATGGTGCTATGATATAAACATAGCACTTCTGAGGATCCCCCACACACTTAGCCCCACTATTTCTCCTGTTTTTTTACCACTTCTACTATTCTTCTGCTGTGGTCCAAGAGTCTTGCCTTATGTCCAAACTTATCTTTTTTGATATTATCTCCCTGGATCAATGCCCTGACTTCAACCCCTACTTCTGTCATAACCAGGATGGTTGAGACAATTGTTATGTTTCTCCAGTCATCATTGTCTCAAATGAGTATCTCCCCACTCAATACAAAAACCTCATCATGCCCCATTCCCAAAGTCTAGAGCATGATTATCTCATTCATCTCTCTTTCACATGGAAAATGAAAAACACCAGGCTCTAAGAAAATGAGCTGATTCCTTATCTTAATTTCAGGGCTACAGAAACTAATGACATCCTGGGTTCCAGGATCTATGATGAATTATGTGAGTGTAAGAGATGAAAACATGATGGAAGAGTGTGGTCTGGTGGAGAGAGCACCTAAGTAGCTTCTGGGAAAAATCGAACCCACACTCCCCTCTCCCCACATGTACTCCATGCACTAATTAATGCAGTAACACTGGGAAAACATACACACTTTCCTACCTTATTTCTTTACCTGAAGAATGAAAAATGCTCTGAACAGATTGTGAGCATCTAAGTAAGTGTGTGTGCAGGTCAATGTTTCTGAAGGGTACATCACTTCACGTGCACACACAGCATGAAAACCAAAAATAATTATATTTTCACCAATGTGGGATAAACTGGTCCTTCATCATCTTCCAAAGAAAATGACTTGGCGCTGGATTTAACGTCTATGGACCATCATTTTTATTAATATTGGAATCATTCAGACAATTATAGATAAAGGTCGACTTGATCCAAGAAAAGCTTAAGACACCTGGAAGGGATGAGGAATTGGATCACATTTGTCTTATCATCACCTAACAAGAGTCTTCTAGTCAGTCATGTGTGTGCCATCTGAGGTGTCGAAAACAGTGCTCTACATGAAAAATGAACAGATCTGATGAGCACCGGGTGCTGTATGGAGGTTTTGAATCACTGTATTGGGCACCTGACACTAATATTGCACTGTATGTTAACTACCTTTCATTTAAATAAAAACTTAAAAAATACTCTCAGGCTCCATCCAAAAATAAAAATGAATAGAATTTTTGATACTGAAATTCATATAGCTGATTGCGGGTAGGATGGGGCCAGTGTGTCTCCTCCTCATCCATCACTTCTCCTGAGGTTTACCAGCAGGCCATCTCTTCCCTCAACTGATGGTCAGAGCAGAAGGATGGGGAAGGATTGACACCGTGGCTCTTGACCCAGTGGGGGGTGGCAGGGGTGGAAGAGGACTCTTCTTTGGTGGAACCAAGAGGTCAGATTCCATAGGCCTGGTGCCTGTTGAGGTGCACACTTATCTGCGACATGTTGAATTGCAGAACCTTACAGCATTGAGCCATCCTGAGCAGAGAAAGAGGCCAGGAAGGAAGTCTTAGAGGTAAAAAATCAGAATGTAGGCGAAGTGGAGAGAAGTGGTTCTGACAGGCAAGAGACAAAATTTTTGCAAGCTGGGAAAGATATAAAAAGAGAAGCACAATGTAATCATGGTGGTGGGTGGTGAGGGTGGTATGGTGACCAAGTGTTGAATATGCAAGTTGGAATTATTTTTATAAGTCAGCAACTTAGGTATCCACAAGTGAATTGGCCTACTTTGAAAAAAAAAAAAAATGGGTAAGTATGGAAGCCAAACCAGAACCATTATACTCTGTCCCTAATCTTACTCATCTCCAGGTCCTATCACTGTGTGCATCATCCTTCCCAACCCCCACGCACTGCAACCCCTCCTCACCAGATCATTGCATCTTATCCTCATAAAGCATATACACTTCCGTGCTTTGCTCCTTTGTATTCTCTTTCCCCTCTTCATGGGATACTTCATCTTCTCTTTCTTGCTTGTAAAACTCCTTTTTATGATCCAAGTGTCGGCTAAATGCAACCTCCACTGTAAAGCCATCTGTGCCTTTTCCAGGCAAAGTTGGTTCCAGTGGCTTCTGTGTTCCTGTTACAAGCCAGGTAGCCTGGCATGGCGGTTTCCGAAAACTCAAACTTTCTTTTCAGATTCTCACCTAGAAAACTGGAACGCATTTTTAAACTTGCCTACAATCTCTCTTAATCACCAGCGCCTGCCCCAGCCCCAAGACAGACCACTGCCGGAATGACCTTTCTAAAACACATCCTCCACCATACTGCATTTCCAAAGGCATCATCTCAATATTGTTTGTGAAAATAACACCCAGAGAGTTTCACGGCACATCCAAGGCTTTTGATAAATGTAGAGCTCAGAGAAGCAAAGTGATTTGACCAAGGTCAGAGGGCTAATAAATGGCAGAGAGAGTGTTTGAACTCAGATCTGCCTGAATGTAAAGGGCTGACCCACACTGCCCCTTTCTACCACATCGCGGGGGGCGGCCCCTGTTTCCTGTGTGCTCGCCTCTGAACTGGCAATGCCTGGGGCACTTTGGGAAAGAAATGTTATATAAGCAACTAACATATTTCTTATGCACAATATGTCTTTGCAGCCTGAGCTTATTTTAAACCAGCCACGAGAATGTGTATTGGTGAACACATATTTGAGCTAACAGATGGGAGTGGGCACCTTTGTCACTCACAAATATAGCACTTTGACCAATTGTGGAGAAAACTCAAGTGTTGAAAAAGTACAGCTTATATTTCTTTCCCATTTTCCCTTTTACAACCTTCTGTGCCCCTAACACACACTCTGTCTCTTGCTCTCAATCTCACACACACACACACACACACACACACACACACACATTATGAGCAGATTTGCTTGTCCATGGAAGAGGGATACATAGAGCAGCATTTTTATAATTCAGGCACAGCTAATGTGGCAGTAACGTGGGTCTTGTTTCTATTCTTTCCCCCTGAACCTGAATCTGAAGGTTCACTCTTCAAGGTAGGCCTCCCTCTGGGGCATTTCCATGTGGACTCTTCATAAAGCATCCAATGTCTGGAGAAGAGATACTTCTATTCACACATGGCACATTGTGTTTACACAAACTGTAGTATTACATAATTCACCTGTTTGTGTCTTGATCCTCATCCAGAGTGTGAACCTTTCCAAGTGTGACATTTTTCAATTGTCATCCATGTTCCTATTCCACATTATAGTGTCTGGCACTTAAGTCACACTCAAAACATGTGGAAAAGAACATTCTGGGTCTGGAGTGGATGGTGGTTCTTTGTCTCAAGATGGATGTGAAGGCTCCCTCCAAAGGCCTGAGGGTGGTCATGTGCCAGATGAGTTAGATCTCCTACGTAGAAGTAGAGTTAGGGTCAAAGGCAAGAGGTTCTGAGTAACCGAAATCCATGCTGACATAAGGAAGAACTTTCATGCAGAACATACTTCAAAAGGAGTTTAAGCATCGTCTAGGGAAAGGAACAGCACATCACGGGAGATTTTGAGCAGACAGAGAATGACATCTTGTCTGGGGTGCTTTGAGCAGAATCAAGCATCAAAAGCAGTAAATTCAGATAATCCTTAAAGGTCCAGCCATCTTTGTGCAACTAGCAAAAAAAATAGGTATGTATGTATCGATATATAGGTAATATAATTTAGAAAGTACTACATACATCATGCCGGCCTTTACTTTCGCTATTCCTCTAAGCACCCAGTTCTTTTGTTGTTGGTCTCCCGTCTAGGATGTGAGTGCCACAGAGACCTTGTTTTCCTCTCTGCGGCATCCAGGCATTGAGAAGTGGGCCCTCTGTACACATTTGTTAGGCTTAGGCATAAATAAGCTGGTCACTGCATCAGAACTACTTTGAAGAGGGTAGGAATTAACCATCTATTTTATTTACGTCGTTTTCGCAAAACCCTGTGTTTGGTAGATTCTCATTTTAAAATTAGGCATGGAGGTTGCAAGAGGCTCAGTTAACTTGTCTGAGTATATGCTGCCCGTGTACGTAGAGGGGCTACTCACAGCCTTTCGGGCTCCCTTTATGCACCCTTGCCTTTTGCCACGTGGGGTCTCAGCCACTACACCTTCTTGTTGCTGCACCTAAGAAGAGCACCCAGCACCCTAGTACCCACTGCTTGAGCAGGTGAAGTTGAGGAGGGAAAAGTGCACTTCTTGAGGTCTGTAATGGTACCATATGCGCTTAAATTTTATCTACTGCTGGATCCTGTGGGTCATTTGCTCTTGGATGTATTTCTTTTAAGTACAAACATGGATTGCTAGAGATGTTTCTATTGATGGAAAGATTCTGGCACAGATATTGAGTGCTGATGGCTTCAGGTCATCGGAGCCCCAAGGGTAGTGTCTATTGACATCCTTGAGGGAATAGCTCATTTACACAACAGACCTGGTGAGTGTCTCCTTCTCACTAAGTCCCAGCAACCCCAGACACTGGCCCCAGGGAACCGATATTCATAGAGCTATTCACTCACTCGAAAAGTGTTGAGAGGCATTATTATATTTTGTGTGTGTCAGGAATACAGCATGTAACTATGGGCATGACGCATGTTAGGGTCTCAGCAATAAAGACCAGGTAGGGGAGAAGGATTTTATTTGGAGAATTTGCGGGACTGCCAGTAGAGCTTTTCTGCAGGAGCAACCCTCCACGTTCATCGGAGCATGGTGAACTCTGGATTCCTTTATCTGTCCTTTCAACATTGCTTAAGCACTTACAGTCCCAACAGAAGTGTCACTTCTTGGGGCACCTGGGTGGCTCAGTCATTAAGCATCTGCCTTCGGCTCAGGTCATGATCCCAGGGTCCTGGGGTCAAGCTCCACATCAGTCTCCCTGCTCCACGGGAAGCCTGCTTGCCCCTCTCCCACTCCCCCCGCTTGTGTTCCCTCTCTCGCTGTGTCTCTCTCTGTCAAATAAATAAATAAAATCTTAAAAAAAAAAAAAAAGAAGTGTCACTTCTTGGCAATATAAACTTCGGCAATTTCCTTACCCTCACTGAGCCTTATTTTCCTCCTCTGTAAAATAAGGATAAAAAAAGAATATTTGTGAGAATATTAGAATGCAATGTATTAATGCATAGTAAGTGCTTAGGAGACTTCCATAAAGGTTAACTGTTACTATTTACTAATCACGGAGCCAGTTACCAAAGGGTGGAGGAAAAAAAAAAAAAAGAATTCGGCATATGAAGATTGACAGTAAAATGCAAGGCAGCAGGAAGCAACATCCTCATTCATCCAAAAGCCATCCCTTGTATCACCAGATTTCAGATCATGTCTGGGGGCAAATGGAGAAATGATCCAGAGCCTCACATTTCCTCCCCTATTCCCACCATTGTTTACCATTATAGGGTTTTGGAGTCCTACTGAAAATACAGTTTGATGCATTTTTTTCCCCATAACATTAGGAGACTACATATTTCATGTCATTAACTATTTTTCTTCTCATGGGTTCAAGGTCAACTGCACAAAAATGAATTAGTTACAATCTTTGATACATGACACTCTCTATTCGTCCATTCAAAGCATTCTTTTCTTCATTCTCTGTGAATAACAAACACTATTAAAAGTTTTATACCAACTTAATACCAACATAAAAATGTTGCTCTCTCTTTGTGATCCTCCTCCATCCTCTGTGCCTCCTGTCCCTATCCAGTGTAACCACTATTCCAAATTATGTGTTCATTCCCTTGCTTTGCATTAAAAAAATTTTTTTTTTGCATTTGTATGTATTACACAAAAGTACATTTGGGTATCTGGTTGTTTTTTCGATGTTATTTTAAAAAGATCATATGCTGTATATTTTGGGACCTACATTTTTATTGAAAACTATGCAACTAAATTTTGTTCACACTGTTGATGGAGCTGCAGCTTGTTAGTTGCAAGTTTTAACACTATATTGAATATATATTAAATCATGTATCCATTCTTGTGTCAATGAGAATTTGAGATATATCCAGGCTTTTTATATTTTTTTAGACACCCTATTGGTACACAACCTTCTAACCAGTAGTTTTTTTTGTTGTTGTTTTGTTTTTTACTTCTCAACTTTTACTATTTGAATGACTGAGGAATGACGTCTTATGATCTTTATTCATCTTTCCCCGAATACCAATTCAGAGGAAGATATCCTCATATGTTTATGTGTATCTTCCGGCCAATAACGTATATTGAGTAAGTTTCTCAGAATCACAGAGCCACAGGGCTGGTATTCAAGGCCAAATCATTCAGGTTTTAAAACCTAGCCCTTCCTGGCAGTGTGCCACAATGGAACAGCCAGCCGCCTTTAGTTTTGAAATGGCTGTCGGCTCTGAGGATTCCTTGAACTTCCTGCTCATTTCACTAACAGGAGATCTGCGCTCTCCATAAGGAGGTATTTATAAACAGTCCTCCAAGCTAGATTCTTTGGATGAGAAAAAAAAAGATCTTTGAATAACTTTACAGGAAAAAAAAAATGAGAAGAAAATCTAACTTCATTTTGCATAATCATATAATTTCAGAGTTGGAAGAAAACTAGGTGTATCCTCTCCTAGTTCTCTGCTCTGCTACTGTATTTTACAGTCAAGAAAAGTGGGAATCCTACTGCAAAGTGACTTCCTCAGGGTTCCAATATCCTGATGGAAGAGCGGCGACCAGAACTCAGCATGCATAGAGTTCAGTTATCCATTGCTCTGTGACAAACCACCCCAAACTTCAGTGACTTTGAACCTTATTTATTTACTCATAATTTAAATGCTTATCTTATTTACTCATAATTCTATAGGTTTTCAGTGTAGGCTGGGCTCAACAAAATGTTTCTGACCTTGGACTGGACTCACTTGGAGTAACTTTCGTGGTCTCAATTAGCTAATGGAGGGTTGGTCTAGTGGTAGTAAGCTGGATTGCTGGCCTCTGTTCTTTGTGGTCTTGTCCTTTGTTAGACTTGTTTGGGCTTGTCTTGGTGGCAAAAGAGATTCCAGCGGTAGAGAAGATAATCTCTCATCTGCAAGCACATTTCAAACCTCCACTGCTTCGCATTTGTTAGGTGTACCATTGGCCGAATCACATCACATGGTCAAGGCCAGATTTAATGGATGGAAGGATGGACTTGGACTCCTGAGGAAAGAAACAGTAAAATGGTAATTGTTTTTTCACATTGCAAGTTTACTAGTTTAATTAATTGACCATATTGTTGAGAGCAGTTTTAGGTTTATAGAAAAATTAAAGAGAAAGTACAGGATTTCTCACATACTCTCTGTCCCCACCCTCTGTCCACAGTTTCTCCTATTATTAATATTGTGTATCTGTGTGGTGCATTCGTTACAGTTAAAGTACCAATACTGATACATTGTTATTAATAAAGTCCATAGTTTCCATCAAGGCTCACTAGCTGTGTTGCGGTTTTAGGTTCTACTACCTGTGTAATGTCATGTATGTACCACTGAACTATCATACTTAATAGTTTTACTGCCCTCCAAATCCCCTCTGCCCCCTCTTCTCCCTTTTCTGACCCTCACTCCCAGCCCCAGCAACCGCTGACCTTCTCAGGTGTCACATAGTTGGTTGGTCACACCATACATAATCTTTTCAGACTGGCTTCTTTCATTTAACAAAAAGATTTTAAGGTTCCTCCCTGACTTTTCATGAGTGAATTTAGCTCATTTCTTTTTATTGCTGAATAATAGTCTGTTGGTACTGCTGCTTATTTACCCATTCACTTACAGAAGTACGTCTTGATTGTATCCAACTGATGACAATTATGAATAATGCTGCAGAAAACATTCACATACAGATTTTTATGGGGCCATATCTTTCCAGCTCATTTGGGTAAATACCTGGGAGCATGATTGTTGGATTGTATAGTAAGAGTATGTTTACTTTGTAAGAAATTGCCAAACTGTCTTCCAGAGTATCATTTGAGCTCCCACTGACAACAAGTGAGAGTTCCTGTTGCTCCCAAATCCCACATCCAGCCTTGGGTGTTGTTGGTGTTTTAGATTTCAGCCATTTTACTAGGTGTGTAGTGGTATTTCGTTATTTTAACTTGTCATTCCCTAATGGCATATGATGTTGAGCATTTTTTCATATGTTTATTTGGGACCAATATTAATCTATGGATCAAACTGGGAAGAAATCTTATCTTAACCTAAAGGAATGGGAGGGAGCTATAGCTTTTTTTTTTTGCAATCTACAACACAGATACATGTTTTTAATAACAGTGTATCTCTTCTTATAGTATAACGATTATATGGAGTTTATATACAGAAAATTTACCCGTCATTTATCATTTCTTAGGTACGAGCCGGGAAGTGGCACATATTATTTCACATAATCTTCCTTCGAACACTTAGTGTTGGGCATTAAGACTGTCACTTCAAAGCCAAATAAGTCAAGGTTTCAATGGATGTGCTGTTGCTAGCATTCTTTGCTCCTGGAGCTTCCCTGTTCTGATCCCCTGATTCAGGCCACGTGTCCCAAACAGCCGTGCCAACGGTCTTCCAGGTTTGGCCAACACAAGCACCAGAAATAGACCAAAAGTCAGGAGAAAAGAAAAGCAAGGACATTTCTCTCTTTCTCTTTCTGCCTCAGGCTGTCTCACAGCTGCTGTGTCTGATGTGAAGTGTCATCTCTCAGCAGACGCTCCACCTTGCTTCCTTATTGTGCAGACTCTGGTAACAATACCCTCTTCCCCTGTGCCACCAAGAGATAACAAAGGCCCCCTCCCTGTTAATTTCTCAGCTGCCTTCCCCTCTACGTCTCTTTCATCACCTGTGAGTCTAATTCCCAGTACGAAACCCATCTACATTATTTATGGCTAATATTTGATTTTCTTTGCTTGGACTCTGATTCATACAGCAGCTTTCCCAAATTTCCACAGATTTTTAGAGATAAAGATAAAATATAGGCCCAGATTGAATTCCCAAGCCTCCCATTCCATGCTGCCTCTCATGTGAAATATTTATGTATAATGCAGAATAAAACTTCTAAAAATAATTGATATCCTCAGAAAGATTTGAGCACACATTGCCTCTATAAAATGAGAACAATAGCATCTGAAATAAAAATAAATATCAATTTGATTCACCAGTTTAAAGACAAATTCAAAGAAAGCCCCCAGGAAGTAAAACAAGCAGTCAAAGAGATGGATATTTGGAGAGGAAACATTTACAGATTATCTGGAAGGATTTTTAAAATCATGTAATATATGTACAGCTTCTAGTAATGAGGAAGTGGTTTGGTGGAACTACCTTGCTCACAAATAACACTTATAAAAGCTGCACAAAAGATTAAAATAACAATAGCAAACTTTTTTGAAAGTCTCCCCAGGGGGAAAGAAATGAAAACCATATCAACTGTACCAGGAGAGATTTGAAATTATGTGAGTCTTTTTTTTCCCCTCTCTTTTTTCTTTTCTTTCTTCCTTCCTTCCTTTTTTTTTTTTTTTTTTTTTTTAGGCTATTCCTCAATATCCATAAACTGTTTGAGTGGTAGAAAGTCACTATCTTTGTGGTGTCAAAGTAAAGAGTTAGAGGCAGGAAGGACAGATGAGATATGGGAAAAGAGCTACAGAAAGGGATGAACACAAGGAACCCTAACGTAAACTCTGGCCCCAAACTGTGCATCAGAGACCTTGGGAGACATCGAGGGATTCAGTGAAGAGGCAGAAGCTGGAATCGGAGAGAACTCAGAAGAGCTTCCAGCAGATGTTCAGGGACAAACACTAGTGAGCTGACAACAGGGCAGATGAAATGTACAGGAATTTTGTGGAGTGAAATAAGCCTAAAACAAAATGCACAAAAGAGTACTTTCCTTATGGTTCCATTAATGGGACATTCCAGAACAGGCAAAACTTATCTATGGTGAACAAAAATGGGAAAGGTGGTTGGCTCTCTGCAGGAGTGGAAACTGCCTGGGAAGAGACATCATAGCAATTGTTTATATCTTGAGATGGAGATAGGTTATATAGGTGTATGCACTTGTTAATATTTATATGCAACTAATGAATCGTTGAACACTAAAAAAAAATTATATGCTTAAACTCTGTGCTTTTCATTGTATAAAAAATTATTTCAAAAATTGCATAAGATAATAATATGCATAATAATATAGCACTATATTTCAATACCATGCTAAGAAAATATTATCAGAATTACCCACTTCAAGTTAGAATACTTGAATATAAGGGGAGAAAAAAGTTAAAAAACTTTTAAATGTCAGTCAATTATTAATCCCTAAAATGGCACTAGCCCAAGAAGGTTTATGGGATCAAGTGTTAAAAATACTTGTATCTCACATAAATTTATTACATAAATTTTTCTAGAACAGAGAAAAAGATGAAAAGTTCCAGTACAGGGGCTCCTGGGTGGCTCCATCGGTTAAGCGTCTGCCTTCGGCTTGGGTCATGATCCCAGGGTCCTGGGATCAAGCCCCACGTCGAGCTCCCTGCTCCGTGGAGAGTCTGCTTCTCCCTCTGCCTGCCGCTCCCCCTGCTTGTGCTCTCTAGCTTTCTCTCTCTGTCAAATAAATAAATAAAATCTTAGAAAGAAAAAAAGAAAAGTTTTAGTACACATTTTACAAGGCCAGCAAAACTTCAGTGCCCACATTGGAATAAAATGGCAGAAGGAGAGAGAAATATAAGCCAAAGTAATTTACAAATGCAAACTCCTTAATTCCAATTAAAAATCAGAGGGCCTTGGGGCGCCTGGGTGGCTCAGTCAGTAAGCATCTGCCTTCAGCTCAGGTCATGATCTTGGGGTCCTGGGATCCAGCCTGGCTCCAAGTTGGGGATGGAGCCTGCTTACAATCTCCCTCTGCCCCCCCCCACTGCTTGTGCGTGCTCTCTCTCGCGCTCTCTCTCTCTCTCTAAAAAAAAAAAAAAGCCTTTATGATCTGAATCTATAGGGAATCAGAAATGCTACTAAACTGCAATAAATTAAAACACAGATCAGCACTTCAGAGAAAAGCATAAAGAAAGGTTTAGATTACTCAGGTTTTACTTTGACAAAGTGCAACTAAATTTTAAAAATATAGTTTTGTTTAAAGTTATCACTAGTAATTAAAATTTGTGTTGTTATTGTTGTGATGCACTTGTTAGAAATGTTAAATATTAGTACTCAAAATGTATTAGTTATTGCTCTTTTTATTGTCATTTACCTGAAGTCACCACATGCTGGAATTCCCATTTCTCTTCACTCTGTATTTGTTCGCTGCCTGTTATCACTGAAGGAAGGATATTTTTGCAAAACACTTTTGAGAGCTTCAACATTTTCTCCAACAACCTTTTAATCTTTTGATGTTAAAATGTATATATTGTGGGGCCCCTGGGTGGCTCAGTCGTTAAGCGTCTGCCTTCAGCTCAGGTCACGATCCCAGGGTCCTGGGATCGAGCCCCGCATCGGGCTCCCTGCTCAGAGGGAAGCCTGCTTGTCCCTCTCCCACTCCCCCTACCTGTATTCCCTCTCTGGCTCTGTCTGTCAAATAAATAAATAAAATTTAAAAAAAAATGTTTATCTTGCATTCATTATTTCTCTTTAATTTTTTTAATCTCGTTGAAATGATGAAATTTTTTTCAATTGTTTTTGTTTGGCACCCCTGGCTAGTGCTTCTAAGATAACCACTCTTCCCACCTTCAAACGCTGTGCCTTTACTCTGCTTTTTATTTGCTCTTGCAGATCTTTATAACATTCATCACTAACTGGCACTTTATTTTATTTTAATATTATAATTTGTTCATTAACTGTGTCTACCAATAGAATATAATCTGTATGTGGTGCCAGGATTTTACTCATTTGGCTTCACTATTATATCCCAACAGACAAAATAATTCCTGACATGTAACAGTTGATTTATTAGTATTTATTGAATGAATTAATGATTCGAACATTCTTCCAATGTTTTTACTAACTTCTAAATTTCTACATCTTCTGTGATAGTTGTCATTTTGTTTTGCAGTCTGTTTATATTGTACTTATCAGATGACTAAAGTAGCTGACAATCAGCTGGAGATAGACCAAGGTTAACTACATGGGCAATGATTGACAGTCCGTACCAAACAGACGGGAATGTTTGAGAGGGGATTGATATAATTCATCAGACCACTAGAATATTTTCTTTTCCTTTTGGTTCTTTAGAGGCAATCTCAAACGCTGACTCACATTAGGAATACTTAGATAATGAACATCCCTGCTTTAATAACACTACTCAGCAATATGTTAAAAAAAATAGAAGACTAAGCTTAAACGAAATATTTTAATTCTAAAAATGCAAGGAAGCTTCAATAAAAGAAAATACACCAATATATTTCATATCCTTAAAATATTATGGGAGAAAAACAAGATAGGCTCCTCTAACCAGACTGTTAAAGCATATACCTGAGCAAATGGAGAAATCTTAGTTCAAGGATGACAAGAATCAATATTGTAAAGACCATCTTCCTCCCCGAATTGATCTATACATCTAAAGCAATCCTACTCAAATCCCAATAGGATTTTTCATGGACTTTGACAAAGTGTTTCTAAAATTGATATTGAAGAGAAAATGTATAAGAAATCAAAAGGCTAGCTAATATTTCATTTACAAATGAGATTAGTTTGATCAGAAATAATTTTATATATATATATATAGAGAGAGAGAGTAACTAAAGGAAAATGATATAAATGCAAACTGCATACAGACTAGTCATTAGAACAGAAAAGGGAGTCCATAAATAAATGCTCATGCATTTGGAAATTCAGTTAAGAGCTGGCGTTTAAGAGGGAGACACCGGCTCTACAACCCCCAGACGTCCGTGTGGTTGGTGCCCCCTAGCGAGGTGGACCGTGCATTACATGCAGGTCCCGCAAGGAAGTTCTGCCTTTCAGATCCTTAAGAAAGGAGAAAATCAATTAATGGGTTGTTTGGGATCATTTAGTCATGGATTTGGAGAACAAATGAAACTGATCAACACTTCGTATATTTACACAAATAAATACATGATTAAAGAACAGCGTCTTTAAAAAGAACTTCAAAAACTGTTATAAGAAATTATATGAGGACATGACTATAATGTTAGTGTAAGGAGCTTACTTTAAAAAGACACAAAAAGCAAAATCAATGCAGGAAAAATTGAAAAATTCAACTGAATCAACCTTAACTTCATTTATATGATGAACAACCTCATAAACACATATTAAAAGACAAATAAAATACTGAGGAAAAATATATGCTGGAATATATTGTATTGTCAAAAATATGTATAGAACATCTCCAAATAATTTTGAAAACCATATAACTTTAAAAAATTCCACAACTTATATGTTCTTCCAGAGAAGAACAAATATAAATTATAAATAAAATAAAAAGGTAACCTAACTACATATAAAGAAAATTAAAACTCTGTGGTACATTTTTTACAGAATGGATTGGCAGTTTTTAAAATACTGAATCATATCTGTTAGCAAGTTGATGGAATCAGTATATATACTCTCCTAAAATGCTACTGAGATTGAAATTTGATAAAGTTTAACTTTATATTTCCATTAAAAGTGAAAGGTTCAAATAAACTATCATTAATCCATATCACAAAAAAATTGTAGAAAGTGAATTATAACGGTGCACTAACCAGAAAGATTTTCAAATCTTAATGTATTGAAAGCAAAATTCAGCAAGTCAATTTATATTATACAATTAAAATACATAAGTTCATGAAACATGTATATATTTACACATACTCATGTACATATAATATGTAATATCACACACACACATGTAATCTCCATCCTTGCTTTAGTAGTTGAAAGCATACAAGAGCAGAGGGACAGTCATTATATCTAAAACATTTCCCAAAAAACCACCTCAGTTTAAAATATATAAAATTGTAAAATAATATGGATTAAATTATGTGATTACTGTGTTGAATACCTTTTAATTTACTTTGTAACTTCCAAGTCTGATATTTTTCTTTCTTCAGTGACTTATATTTCAAATCAGTTTAATTCTTCACTAATGCTCTCTCTAGCCTTCCTGAGGCAGAGTTAGCCAGAGTGCAGATAGGCTCTCAAGACTGCCTCTGACTTGGTATTTCTCTTTTGTCTGGAATGGAGAGACATGGGTCCATCTCTCGTCCTCACCAATATCCTGCCCAGGGTGCCTCTACCCCCATGCCTTTGCTTGGCACACTGCACTGATCCATCCAGGGCTAAGAAGACTCATGAACTGAGCAGCTCTTAATAAAACTTTATATTACTTTGTATATTTATTTTGTAAATTTGATGCAAGCTCTTGTGGGTTATGTATATTTTATGTTTCAAGGGAAATATGTATTTACATTGAGTATCTTACTGTGCACCTTGAAATCCCTCTGAAACCCATTGTAGCACCTGCCTTTTCCATACCATGTGGTTCTTGACATGAAATACAATATGAATGCTTTGTGGTTTCTACTGTAAATAATTGATGTTGTCCCACGTGCTCTAAGTGATATAAACCTTCAACTTATGGCTGTTCTTCAGATCAAGTCATGTCTTTTTTCCCTCCTTGAATTTGGGAAGGTTTCAAAGGAGAGGAGAACAAGAGAGAAAGGGTGACAAAAGGTGTGTGTTTCCCAGAACATCAGTGCCCTGGTGCAGCTGTGTGAGGAGCTGGCTGCTGGATTACTGCAACTTCTCGGCACCTTGTGAACCCTGTCTCGTGAGCTCCACAATTTAATATCAAGTTCTTTCTGGAGCCTCTTGCTTCAGTCACAAAACTTCAGAAAGAATGAACAATATTTTCTAGATGAGGATCCTGGCTGAACCACATCTTTTCTCAAGCAGATCAAATAGGCAATCTGTCCAGAGTGGCTTATTTTGCTTGGTTTTATACATTTAATGCTTGGCTTATAGGATAGGGGAAATAAAGAAAGAAGATAGGGACTGAAGTTCCTCTCAGGAAGGAGAGAGGGAGCATGCATCATATTTTTGCAACAAAATTCTAATTAGTCAGAATCCAGGGAAAATCATTTGTGACCTTTTAGCCGATTTTTTAACAGTTTCAAAAGATCAAATAGAAAGATAATATTACCGGGGCGCCTGGGTGGCTCAGTCGGTTAAGCGGCTGCCTTCGGCTCAGGTCATGATCCCAGGGTCCTGGGATAGAGCCCTGCATCGGGCTTCCTGCTCAGTGGGGAGCCTGCTTCTCCCTCTCCCTCTGCCTGCCTCTCTGCCTACTTGTTCTCTCTATCTCTCTGTCAAATAAATAAATAAAATCTTTAAAAAAAAAAAAAAGAAAAAAAAAGAAAGATAATATTACCACCCTGCTTGCTACACAGCCATCTCCAGCCCACACAGACCCTCATATCACCACTCCGCATCATACAGCCACATGCGCATGCACAGACACCAGCTCCCGCTGACACACACACACACACACTTAAGTGCCACAAAGACCCCACAGACGCACATTCCCTCTTACCCATCACTGTGATATTGTGATTTATAATAAGAAATATATATTTGCTCTTCAGCCTCATTTCTGGCACAGAGCTCCTAAAATCCTTGGGAATTTTTAAATGATGACAGCAACAAAGGTGTCTCTTATTATGTTCCTAAGGAGATTTTTTGGACCACACCCTTGAGTGGGAGCCGGTTGTCAGGGCAACCAATCTTGTGATTAAAGTGTTGGAACTTTCAGTCCTACCCCCGGATTTCTGAGGATGGGGGAGAGGGGTTGGAGGTTGAATCAGGTGTCTGTGGTCAATGATTTCATTCATCATGCCTGTGTAATGAAGCCTCCATAGAAACCTAAAAGGATAGAGTCTGGAAAGTTTCGAGGTTGCTGAACCCATGAAGATGTGGAGAGAGTGGCCTGCCTGGAGAGGGCATGGATTTCTGGGCTCTTGCTCTGTGCCTGGCACTATGCATCTCTTCTCTCTTGCTGTTCCCAAGTTATATTTATCCTTTTATAATAAACTGGTAATCTAGTAAGTAAAATATTTCTCTTGAATTCTATGATCATTCTAGAAAATTAAATGAACCTAACGGGGGGCGGGGTGGGGGGGAGATGGGGGTGGGGGGTGGGAGGGGGAGGGGAGGGGTCATGAGAACCTCTGATTTCTAGCCAGACAGTCAGAAATACAGGTAACAACTTGGACTTGCAACTGGCATGTGAAGTCTTCTGGGATGGAGCCCTCAACCAGTGGGGTCTGATGATGGCCAGGTAGGCAGTGTTGGAGTGGAGTTGAATCATAGGACACCCAACTCACATTGCAGGGAATTGTTCCTTGTTGGTGGGGGAGCCCCCATGTTGCAACTGGGCCCAGGAACCCTCAAATAAACACTGACACGTATGCATATATCCATGAATCCACGAAACCACAAATGCACAGACTTACACACACACACACACGCACGCACACACCACCCATTGTTTTCAACAAGATATGACTCTGCAGCAAAAGCATTTTCAAAGAAAAATCCACAATCCAACAGAAATGACCCTTATCAGGCAAAGGTCAAAGGGAAGACAGCAATGTTATTTGGGCAATGGATGATACTCAAAATAAAGAGAATAAATAAAACAGAAGTTTTCCTTGCTTTCAGCTTTTCCCAGATCCTAATTGGCCCCTAACCTATGTTCTTTGGATTTAATGGCAGTGCAGGGTGCTCCCACCGGGGGTGTAATGGTACTACCCTGAATATTTGCAAGGAGAGAAGGCATCCTTAGTCTTTGACTAACTAACTTGTCTAGTTGATACTCAGATTTAGCTGGGCAGACAGTTTTTATTTAAATAGACTGTTTTTGTGCTAAATCTCACAACTCAAACTCTAAATGAGAAAGGACAGAGGAGAAAAATAGCAAAGTAATTTAAATTTAAAATTCTAATTTAATTTCTAAAAATTGAAATTAAGTGCAAGACATAAAAACAGAGAGAAGAAATGATGAAAACAAGAGAAAAATTGAACTAGGAAGCACATCAGGCACCCAGATCTCGGCTTCTAAAACCATCCTCTCAGAAAAGGAACAAGGGTTCCTTGGAGAAATGGCCAAATCCAGGACGAGGGCAGGAAACACACAAGATGAGCCTGAAGCATCTCCGAGGTCCAGAAAGAAAGAAGTGCTAAAACAAAATGCACAAAACAAAAACGAACTCAAAGAAAACCTCAATGAAGTTGTTCATCAAAGGGCCATTGGGAACAAAAAAGGAGCTCCCAATAGCCAAATCTGGAGCAACCTGGGGAGCAAAAGAGATGAAGTAGTTTCATATTATAAACCAAAGAATAAGATAAATATCCATGAGGCCACACTGGTATAAATATATGACTCAATCAATCAATCAATCAATCAAAACCTTCTATGCTGAGTTCCAAATAATTTATGTAGACACTAGCCTCTCAAGGAAACGGAGCATAACCACCTCCCACCCTCCTTGCCTTACCTGTGTTGCATGTAAAGAGGAACTTCGAAGCAGAGAAGCCTATAAAATGCCCCATAGCCGGTGCTCAAGCTCACGTCAGCAGCGCTAAGCCATGCTGGTAGTATGTGCTCTTTACACGATTCAATGAGAATCACACTTTGCCTCTGTACTCTTCCTTCCCCAAACTCCCAACTCCAGTTTAATCATGAGGAAAACATCAGACATGTCCCCGTGGAGGAGCATTCTATGAAATACCCAATCAGTATTCCTTAAAACTGCCAAGGTTATCTAAAGCAAGGAAAATCTGAGAAATGGTCGTAGTTCAGAGGAGCTTGAGAAGATATGGTAGCTAAATGTGATACGGCATCTTAGAGAAGATCCTGATACAGAAAAAGAACTTTAGGTAAAAAAACCTGAGGAAACCTGGGTAAAGTATAGACATTATGTAATAATAATGTATCAATATTGGTAAATGTAATAATATCAGTAATTGTACTAAATGTGCTATGAATCAGGGACAGCTGGGTGTGAGGTATACGGGAAGTCTCTGTATTATCTTCATAATTTTCTGAAAACTACGCTTAAAATGAAATTTATTTTAAAAAGTTAACCAGAGTAGGCAGTCAAGGAAGACCTAATTATAGAAAATCTTCCAACCCAAAAGGGATTTTTAGGATAAGTAAAAGCCGCCCTAATGACATGCTACCTGTTTGGAAGGGAGCTTTGCATGGGACTCTGTCGATGGTAAGGGAAGAAAGAAATCTCTGCTCTGACCTGCCCAAATGGGAAAACCAACTTCTGGTGCTTTCACAAGCTCTGTCTCTGCCTCCATGTTTTGAACAAATACGGTATGAATCATGGGTAGGTTTTACTGTAATTGTGATATAATTATGTCCAGAGAACAAGGAATGTTGAAATATTATCCTCCTCTCCATGGCGTTCCAGTAGAAGGTAAACACGCAAAGCCTAGAGAGGAAGAACCACAGTATCTCTTCATCGAGTGATGCACAAATGCTTATATCATAATGCAGAGTTCTCGTAAAGTCTGGTTTGAGTGAAATATTAGGTTTTTGACAACATAGTAGATTTTTGGCGCCTATTTCTCCTATTAGTCTGACTTGTGGATTTTACCATCCTGCTGACTATCAGATGAAGGAAGGAAGCAAAAGTGGGAGTGAACGTGAAATGACTATGCCTTAGGGAGACCAGCTAGCTCTCTGGCTGACCTGAGTGAGGAAGGTCGAGCAAAATGGCAGATGCAGACGCAGAGGCAGGGTTTCTGGTCTTGCTCTTTAAGACCCAATAGCCCTGCCTGTTACTAAATGCAATCCAATGAGTGCTTCAGATTTGGACCCAATTAGAAATGCCTTCTCCTCTGACAGTGACCTATCAGGAACTGAGCAGAGACAGGCCTAGGCAAGAAAGAGGCAAGAAAGTCTTCTTTTCTTAGCATAACTTGGGAGAAAACAGTCTGTGCACCCAAAGAGTTTACAAATTCCCCTGAGTTAAGATTCTCTATTTTTAGTTGAAAGAAATCTGTGTTCCTTTCCTAGATAACTCTGAGATCTCAGACACAGAAAGGATTCTGAGAACCTCTGCTGGGTGAGGGGATGGTTAATATTTGGGCCCTAGATAAATGAATGGGAAGCATCACAAAACAGTACATAGGAATAAATGGAACCAAATTCGATACAGACAGGCATCCTGGCAAATAATCAATCCAAAAGGAAGTGCGAAGTGAATATCAACAATACCATATTAGGATATTTCTTATTACCATGTGGAGCACTGGATGAACATATTGTCATCTTACTGATTCCATACTTGAGAATGCAATCACTTTATTCCTTTGATCCTCCCCTATATAACGAGAGGATCACATTTATTGATACCTTTCAGGTCTAAGTAAAGAATTCCCTAAGATGCTATGCTTACAATTGCAGAGATCAAAGTGTCAAAGGCATTTATAGTGACGGTGGGATCTGATTTAGATGGGGTCAGTTAAAATTACTGGCTCTATTTAATGTAACTTGTGTCCATAAAGGGATATTGCCATGTGGGTCACCAGGTAGTAGGTGAGGGATGGACGTCTGTGTACCAGTGCACCAGGACACCAAAGAATATAACCAATCCAAATCTGGGGCTGTATTATTTAGCTTGCTTCTGGCCACAAGTCAGATAAAAACTGAATAGATGTGGCTTAAAATAACATGGATTATTTTATTTTATGAGATGACACTAAGTTCAGAGATTTGGTTCAGCTCAAGCATGTCATAAAATTTTGTCTTTTCTGATTTTTAAAAAATTTGTTTCTTTAATCTATTGGCAATGTCTCAACAGATTGTAAGACAATCTTACAGAAGGAGTCATGCCAAAAAGATCAAAGCTGACCTCTACATCCAGCTATCAATGTCCAGAAGATATGAAGAACCCCTGGAAAATGATAAACTACATGACAGGAATGCAATCAGTAAAATCCACACGGTGGAAAAAAATCTACCAGAAAAATAATCAGTTTCTTCAACAAATAAATTGCAAAATTTAAAATTAAAGAGATGAATAGAGGAATCTACTAATATACCTATGACATTTAACGAGTGTACGGACATTATTTGCATCTTGATTGAAACAACCGACCATGAATATAACAAAGATTGTTGTCAATTTTAGACTGTATTTTAAGGGATCATTTCTGCCAGCAAAAAAATGGGGTGACCATCAGTGTTTGCTCAGGCTCTAATGAGCATTCTCACTGACATGGCCTGAGAATTGCCTATGTTGCCATACACATTAGGAAAAGTTATTTCCAAACAAACATATTTTAAGGTTCACGGAATTCTCACAGACACTTTGTTTGCTTCCGGCCTTTCATTTCCCACTGGGACTAGTTTCAGAAGAGCCAACTGTTACAGAAGTATTTTGGGTCCAGAGCTATTCAAGGAAGTGTTTGGAATCTCTTGAGAGAGTCTGCTCTCAGGAGGCAGGCAGCACTAACATTGTGGGGCTCAGAGACACAGACACCATAATGTACCCTGAGAGGGGGTGGCCAGCTGTGTCTTTCTAAACTCCGAGGAGCAGTAGTGGTGTAGGTCTCTACTTTAAAGCCACCTGCAGTGAACATGTCTAGCTTCCTTCAATTTTCAGCTTGTTCACCCATGCCTAGGCTCTTGAGCAATATTTTTTTTCTTTTTTCTTTATTTCTTTCTTTCTCTCTCTTTCTTTCTTTCTTTCCTTCTTTTTTCTTTCTTTCTTTCTTTTTTTGTTTTAGATTTTATTTATTTGAGAGAGAGAGCATGAGTGGGGGAGAAGGGTGGGGTAGAGGGAGAGAGAAGCAGGCTCCCCGCTGAGCAGGGAGCCCGATGCGGGGCTCCATCCCAGGACCCTGAGATCATGACCTGAGCTGAAGGCAGACGCTCAACCAACTGAGCCACCCAGGCGCCCCAATATTTGTCTTATTCTTTTCTGACTTTTATTTCCTCAGCTTCTCTCACAATTGTGTAATGTTTAATTTTCATGTAAAATTATTTGTAATATAATATCCAGCACTTCACTTCTCTGAGTTAACTCTATTGATTCAATTATTAGTGCTCAAAGTGTTTCCAGGGAAACATAAATTTAAAGATGAGAATCTGAAATTGATTCTCCGATACTGTTATATTTAAAGCCTCCAATGTTCATTTTATCAGTTATAAAAGGGACTTTGACAGTCCATAGCATACTGTGACAACACTGTTATATAAATTATCTCCTCTGAAATTGTAAGCACTCATAGAAGACAAGCTTTTGGTTGATCAAGAATTTCTACCCTCCAACAATTAGGGCAGAATAAGCAGTAATACAGAGTTAAGGTTTGCTTCTTAGTATGCCAGAGAACTTGAGATTAAGAAAATGCTTAGCTGTTTCAATCACAACCTCAATATCCGGTTATGGAGGGTCCTCATCAGGAAACACAGCCATTGTCTATTAAACTGGAAAGCGAGGGGGGTCATTTGATCACCATGTGTCCCTCAGGTCAGTGAACCAAATAGGCAAGAAGTGAAATTACTATCCTGGTTAGGGTGATTGATCTTGACTATCAAGGAAGAGTTGGGTTGCTATACACAATAAGAATAAGGGAAGACTATGTCTGGAATGCGGGAAATTTCTCTGGATGCCCCTTAATATTCCCTTGCCCTATGAATAAAAGTTAATGGAACTCTAAAGCATCCAATACACGTAGGACTGCTAATAACCCAGACTCTTCAGGAATGAAGATTTTGAACTCTATAGTTAAGGAACCATGAGCAGTTAAGGTGTTTGCTGGGGGCAAAGGAAATATGGAGTAAGAGACATAGAAGGAACTTATAACTACCAGCTACAGACATGTGACCAGTTGTATAAATAAACACTATAATAGTTATGAGTATTTCTTCTTACTTTTGTGATATATTAACAAATCTCCCCCTTTCCACCTGTTAATTGTGGTATGTTAATAGTGGTTAATAGAAACATTTTTTCTCAGTATTTATAGTCAAGGAGATCTAATGGGTAATGTGGCACAGTTCAAAAAGGAAAAGACTATTATCCAGAGATGAATAAAGTGGCATATCAGACTTGATATTCTTTTTCAGGGAGAGGATTAGCATGTTTTTGTTTATAGTTGGGATAATTACATCTCGTTACAAGGAAGCATGATTTTACTAGTCACTTTACTTGGGAGTTAAATTAGGTTAACAGAGATGTATATATATGGCAAGTTGTCCAGAGTGGATTGTGGTGGTTTTGCACTGTGTTAAACTGGCTAAGCTCTAACTAACTTTCCCAGAATTCCCTTTCCTGAATTGACCAGCATCAGCATTGGCCGCAAGAAAAATTGTGTGGTATCTGGGTGACAGAAGTAAAGCACCAACCTTTAAAATTGGAAGGTTGTATTCATGATTGCCACAACTTAAAAGCAACCAAGATGCTTTTCCTTAATTGAATGGACAAACTGCCACATCCATACAGTGGAATATTATCCAGCAGTAAAAAGAACTGAGCTATGAAGCCAGAGAAAGGCATGGAGGAAGCTTTCATGTGTATGGCTAAGTGAAAGAATCTGGTTTGAAAAGACTGTATAATTCTGGAAAAAGCACAACTCTAGAGACAGTAAAAAGATCAGTGGTTGCAGGGGAAGAGGGGCCGGGGGAGAAGGGGGAAGGAGAGATAAATGGGGGACGCGCAGGGGATTTTCAGAGTGGTAAAGCCACTCTGTGTGGTCTTGTAACAGTGGATACATTTCATTGTGCATCTGTCAAAATCCATAAAGCTATATAGCACAAGGAGTGAGCCCTGATGTACACACGGACATTAGTTAATAATTCTCATTACTGGTTCACCAATCACAGCAAATGTACCACACCAAGCAAAGTATCAATGTTAGAGGAAACTGTGGGGAAGGGGGAATATGTGCAAACTCTCTGTGCTTTCAACTCTATTTTTCTGTAAACCTAAAACTGCTCTAATAAATAAATACTATTAATAAAAAAAAAATACCTGAAGGTTATGGCAAAAAGTAAGAGGCAAATATCCTTGCTTCTCCCCTCCTCCCATCCAGCAACCCTTCCTCTCTTCCACCCTGCTGGTCAATAGCAGCACCAGGCCCACTATCAGATGCTGAGCTGAAGTTCACAGAAGGTAGGTGCCAGGAAGACCAACAACCATCCACTGACTTCTCCTTGCCCTTCAGGGCTACACCCCACCAGCTGTAGGTGCCCAGCTTTCTGGGAGGTGTGGTTGCCCGGGAAGGACTTGCCAGGACTACCTGTGACTCTTTTCTGACCCTTTCCAGAACATTACTTCCCCAACTTCTGTAATTATGTAAGATCAAATTCCTGCTATAAAGCCCTTATTCCATAATACATATCCTGCTTCTCTTTCCCCAATTGAACCTTAACTGAACAGGTTTAAAAATATGCTCTATTTCCCATTCTAAAGATCCCTCAGTGAAAGCAGGGCAATCATGTCTGTGATCACATGGTGAAATTAAAAGAGCATTGTGAAAACAGGGAAGAAATTCCTATTGCTTCATTTCCTGGTCCAGGCCTTCGATATGTATTTCTCGTTGATGCACCTATGAATAAAGACTTGACCTGAAATTGCAATGTATATTTAAAGGGAGTTTGCTATTAGGCTTCTTGCAGAATTGGTAACACGCTCCTCTCCAGGCCACATAATTTGTATACCTTATCCAGGCACACATTTTGCATAATAAATAAACAGTAACTCACTCCTTTGCTTGATAAGTGACTAGGCATTGTATATTTTAAGCAAGTAGACTACATCTAATTCAAACTGCTTTTAATAGCGTATATTTTTCTCCCAACAGCTGCTCCATGCAGTAGAGATAACTCTGAACCAGACCACAGTGTTTATGTAAAAACTCCAGCACAGGGTATATTATCTGGCATAATTACACCTTCGAAAGATGCAAATGTGAAAGCTGAAACCCTGAACATCCAGGGAAATGTATTCTAATTAACTAATTTCCTGTGTTTCGTGGCCATTGTTAGAGATATCATTTTATGGATAATCAGCGTGTTGTGACCGTGTGTGCACGTGCGTGCCAGTGTGTGTGTGTGTGCGTTCACATTGTGATGTTTCAGCGATGTCACTATTTCTGTTAGCTGCCCCATAGCTATCTCCTAGGAGACAGGCAAAAATACAATTCTACTGCCTTTAACACTTCCTGTCCATTCGAATGAGGAGCTGCTAGTCACTTGGAGAGAAAACTGACAATAGAATTCTCAACAGGGTGTTTTCATAGTGTTTGACCTAATAGGATCCTTTCACAACACACAAGGACCCTCATGATCTAACCCCGGCTGCCTCTCTACCCTCGTCTGTCTATTCCTTTTCTTTGTACCACATGCTACAGACATTCCACGCTATCTTTGGTTCTCTGAAGTTGCCCTGTTTTGTTCCTCTTCGGGGTTTTGCTTTGAGCTGTAGCATAGCTCTGAGATGTTTTTTCCAAACTTTTTTTCTATTTTGTCTACCTAATTTCTATTTATTCCCCAAGATCATCACTCAACTTCTTCTGGAGCTTTCTACATTTCAGTGGGTACACAGCAAGTGGCTGTCAGTGACTCATACTGGGGATCACTTTCGAGCTATTTTCATTTTTCATTTTTGTTCTGTTCACACCTCTCCGATTTCCATGTGGCTCCGTATCTTGGCTGGAGATCTTCCTCCAACGTATGTGTGATACTGCAACCAACTAAGGACAGACTGCTCTGCTCAATATACCATAATTCCCTGAACACAATTCTATTGTTATTCACCTTGAAGCACTCTGATTCTGTGGAAATGACTGAGCAAGCACCTCTCTTCACCACCTCCCTAGCCCTTGCTTCAACTTTTAGCATGGAATAGAGAAATCAGACAGCACCATCAGAAGGGAAATGGTCCATTTGCAAAGACATGGATGCAGCTAGACTATATAATGCTAAGCAAAATAGAGAAAGACTACCTGTGACTCTTTACATGAAATCTTTACATGATTTCACTCATATGTGGAATTTAAGAAGCGAAACAAATGAGCAAAGGAAAAAAAAGAGAGAGAGAGAGGCAAACCAAGAAAAAGACTCTTAACTCTAGAGGACAAACTGGTTGTTACCAGCAGGGAGGTGGTGGGGGATGGGGGAAATAGGTGATGGGGATTAAGGAGTGCAGTTGTTGTGATGAACATCCGGTGTTGTATAGAAATGTTGAATCACTATGTTGTACACATGAAATTGATATTACACTGCAGTTAATTCACTGGAATTTAAATAACAACTTTAAAGAAATAAAATAAAGAGTATTTACAGCCCCTTCAAAAAGAAAAGATCCAACTGAGCATCATAAGCGTAAGTTAATTCATTGATTTTTTTTTCAGCCATCTGAAAAATATGTTATGTCCTCATTTTCAGTGCAAATTTAATCAAGGTATAAAAGAAATATGGAAGATTTGTATTCACTAATAAAAATAACAGTAACAATAATGTCTAACATTTATCTGGTACTTAGAATCTTGATAGAGTTCTAAGGGCTTTGGCATGTGTTAACTCCTTTCATCCTCATTAAAATAAAAGAATTAGTTAGTATAATTACTCCCATTTCATAGGATAAGCAAATCAAGGCACAGAGAGAGTATGCGTGAGCTTTATTTTAGCAATCAAGCAAGTGAGGATCAATACACCTAAGGATGCACTGAACACAATAAAGGCAGAACTGAAGTCACACACTTCAGCTCTCAGCATGGGTGCTTTCTCTGACTTACCCTCATGATACAGTGAAGTAAATCATTTAGCGATTCTTACTGATGTCTCCAGTCTTAGCTTAACTGAGACTTCCTGAGATTCCTCTAGCCATTGTCCACTTTCTACATATTATACTCCGTATATTCTATAGAGAGATGCCTGTTTTTTTCTTCACATATCAAAATCTGTATTAAGATGCTTATTTTCATAAACCATATCATACTTTCTGTCTGCATCCCTGGGCTAGAACGTCTTCAAGAGCAGACACCAGATGTTCACCACTAGACCCAGGCTCTAGTTCAGTATCTGTCACATAGAGGCTATTATTAAGTATCTGTTGAATACAAAAAATAATTATATCCACACATGTATTTCAGCTCTATTAGAAAAAAAAAATGGCAGTGTTTTTAAATGATCAGTTCTATAAAAATCTGAAGACTTGTGGCGCCTGGGTGGCTCAGTCAGTGAAGCATCCGCCTTCAGATCCCAGGGTCCTGGGATCAAGGCCCGCATCAGTCTGCCTGCTCAGTGGGGAGTCTGCTTCTCCCTCTCTCCCTGCCCCTGCTCGTGTTCTCTCTCTCTCTCTCTCAAATAAATAAATAAAATCTTCAAAGAAAATTTGAAGCCTTGCTGTTGATACCAGATATTGGTGGTGTGTCAATTAAGAGTTTGAAATCAGAAGGTTCTTCAAAGTGGGCATATTGTATTTAGAATTTCATGATCAAGCCAATGGTATTGTTTTCGTGTATAAGAGAAAGGTACTAATTAAATTGTCATCAATACGTGTTTGTGGATCGTGGACCTGTGACAGGCTTTGCATGAAATCCTGAGCTACAAAGAAAATAATGTGGCTCCTGCCGTCAATGAGTCTATAGTGGGATAAGGGAAAAATACAAACTTTGAGAAAGGACCTAAAGTATTCCCTGTCTTTATCTAGGTGAACAAAGGGGTAAAACAGAATGGTGCCTTATTTATTTCCTTGTACTTCCCACAATCTAAAGGATCACTATGACGCAGGGCAGAGAAATCAATTGGTTTGCTGAGAAGGGGATGCAGAAATCATAACCAAGTCCTGAGATTTCCAACAATTTTGTGAGATACATGTACTTTTACCAGGGACTTGTTAGAAAGTCAATGGCTGCAGTGATTAACTCAATGGTGGGATGCGTTGTGGCTGCATGTTCACGCAGGAAGAGACAGAGCTTCTTCAGAGAGCATCACTTCTTTACAAAACCACAAGCTGATCTTGTTGGGCACAGAAGAAGCCAGAAGCCCCATGGAGAACTTACCTTCAGGTCTTCTAGTTTATTAAACCCTTCCCAAGCCTGAACGTTTCCCTCGTTTCAACTCAAAAAATCAATAGTTACAGGAATTTTTATCTGGGTTCCCAATTATTCCATTAATGTTTCTTATGTTCATTTATTCATTTGCTTATTCATTAATACTTACAGGTGTTTTCAATGTGTTGGGCACTCTTTCAGGCATTAGAGATCCAGTAGTGAACAAAATAGACAACAAACAAAACAAAAATGCTGTTTCATGGAGCTTATATTCCAATGGAATATAATAGCATAATATATTATTGTATATAATGTATACTATGTAGAATCATCATCATCATTATCCTATCTGAGTCCCAGAGTAACAGTGAAAGAATTATCTATAATGTATGAAGGAGACATCTGTACCAGACACCTCACTGGATTTTCAAAAGATCAAATAAGAGTATGCAAACCAGCTATTAGCAGACACGTGTTCTATCATTTAAGATTTATTGGAAATTCACTTCTTTTCACATTTCATAGGACTCTCCTTTGCCCTCCCGATATTTACAGGGATTCTTTCTTTGGTGGGCGTTGGGAGGAAACTATTCCTGGATTCATCTGGCACTAATTTTCAGCTTCTACTAAATTCTCCCATGAAGCTGGTTTCAGGTGGCTCCTCCTATTTCTAGACTGCTGTGTTTTGACCTAAATGTGGAACACAGTCCCTTTGCCTTCAATTCCACAAAACACTACTCATCACAGCCCATTGTGTAGAGTAGACTTTACAAAAATTCATAGTAACAGAAGGTTGTTAAAGTACAGCAAAGCACAACAAAGCACAGGAATGGAGAAAACCTGCAATTGCATGTTAGCTGGCCTCATTCTTAAATCCTTCAGTAATCTCACCCCACTACCAGCCTACTAACCCCACACCACCACCGGAAGTGAGCATACCCTCAGGATCATGTGCAAATACACTCACAGATGAATCTGCCTGCTCCCCATTCTCTGCTTGGGTTCCAGCCTCTTCAGATTTTGCTAGCATTCTCTACGTTTGACCTACTTCTTCCCTAGTTACCTCCCTCCCGGTAGAATGTAATCTCCAAAAGGGCAAGGAGTTGTTGTTCTGATCTATTTGGCGTTGAATCTCTAGGGTTTAGAGCAGGGATCAGCAAAGTGCAGCTTCTGAGCCAAATCTGGCCCACCACATGTTTTTAGGTGACCTGCGAACCAAAAGTTATTTTTATATTTTAAGTGGTTGGAATACTAATGCAAAAGAACAATGCTTAGTGGCACGTGAAAATGATATAACATTTAAAATTTCAGTGTCCATGAATAAAGCTTTCATTTTTGTTTGTTTGTCATTTGCAAAGCCATGCTCATTCTTTCACAGGTCACCAATGGCTATTTCTTTTTCTTTTTTTTTTTTTTAAAGATTTTATTTATTTATTTGAGAGAGAGAATGAGAGAGAGAGAGCACATGAGAGGGGGGAGGGTCAGAGGGAGAAGCAGACTCCCTGCCGAGCAGGGAGCCCGATGCGGGACTCGATCCCGGGACTCCAGGATCATGACCTGAGCCGAAGGCAGTCGCTTAACCAACTGAGCCACCCAGGCGCCCACCAATGGCTATTTCTGTGCTGCAGTGGTGGCAGGATTGTGACACGGATGGTGTCCTTACTGTCCATTTCTTTACAGAAAACATTTGCCAACCCCTGGATCAGAGCATCACCTGTTAAATGTAGGCATTCAATAGTATTTTCTGAATATTAAATCTAAAAAGGAGCTATCATGACTAAACTGAGTCTGTCTCCCTGTGTTCATAAATAATCACTTAACGTCCACTGAGTCTCAGCAGCTTTGACTACATGGTACTGGAAGAGCTGGATCCACATTCTCAATCTCAAGAAGCCCTGAGGGTCAAATGAAATCTAAAAGTGCTTCAAAATCTGACTAACTTCCAAATCTACATGGTGGTTGGGAGTGGGGGGAGAGGAGATAAGGTGAGAGAGTAGAGAACATAAAAGGTGTTACCGGTTTCCAAATATCTTTATGGTTCAATGAAAATGGTCAAGGAATTAAGTCTCACAACTAAATTTCTCTCTGGCCTCTGACTTCACAATTATTATTTATATCATCATGAGTATATAAACATTAACAAACTAAAACAGAGGAAAAAGCCCAAGGACTCACGGAACCAACAGGCCCTGGTCACCTAGGGAGCTGTCTTCAGTCAAGACCGTGAAGTAGAAAAACAGTGGAAGCTTGTTTAATATATTTGAGCTGATGGATAAAACTTCCTGAGACTCCGTTTTCTCACCTGTTTTAACTGATAGGTCAAAATGTTCCTTTCCTTCGCAATGTTGTTTTGAGGCTTAGGTGAGAGATTGCACCATCATGGTCTACACATTGCCCGGTGATCTAGCACATAGTAGGTGCACCATGATGAAATTCTGTTTTTTGTTTTGTTTTGTTTTTTTTAAGATTTTATTTATTTACTTGAGAGAGACAGAGATAGTGAGAGAGAGCAAGAGCGAGGAGGAGAGGGAGAAGCAGGCTCTCCCTGCCTAGCAGGGAGCCTGACGCGGGGCTTGATCCCAGGACCCTGGGATCATGACCTGAGCCAAAGGCAGACACTTAACTGACTGAGCCACCCAGGGGCCCCCATTTCTTGATTCTGAAAGGAGTTTTGATTGAGATTCTAACTTGCCAAAAAACATATGCTATGGTATGTGTTGCTTCAATCCAGCCCCAAATGTCTCAGACTCATTTCTAGAAGGTAAAGTTCAAAAAGTGTATGATTAAATTCCACAAAAAACAACTCAAAACCCCCCAAACAGATGAAAGTGTCATCATGATTAAGCAACAGAGCACATTTTAATGCTTTTATAATAAACCAGAGTGAGTACATTGCATTCCCATCAGCAGAGTGAGCAGTAGGGATATTGCACAGTAATGTGAGTTACAGTGTCTGAGAGCTGTTAATTCCAAAGGTGTATTAATAATCCTCATGCCGTCTCCAGGGAGGTTGCCATGGGACTCCTCCGAGGTGCTCATTGCAGAAATCTGGAGGCCAGAGCAGGTTTCTAAGAAGAAAATAAAGTGGATGAGGAAGGCAAGCTTTCAGATAATTAAGCAACCCACCTTGTAAACATTTGCAAAGAGATGTAGGTTAGCCAGGGCCTCCCAGACTTCGGTTCACATCAGAATTATTGAGAGAACTTGGTAACAATGAAGAAGTCTTATGCAAATCATTGAAGGCAGATGCAATTTGGTGCTACCTTCCCTAAAATGTTCCTACCTCTCTGATGGTTCCTTCTCTCTTTCTCTGTTTCTCCTTTTGCTTCGTTTGTTAAATATTCCATTGTCTTGTTCATCTGTTGATTAAAAAAAATTTTTTTTTCTGTGTCATTTTCCAATACTAGGTTCTGAGTATTTATTTTTAAATAAAACAAACAAGATCATTGTCCTTGAGTTGTGCATAGCACACAGGGCCTATCTCTTCAATTTTCAGTCTCTACTAATGCTAATCCTTTATTCTGATGCCCACTCAGCTTCCCAAGGCTTGTCTCCACGTGGGAAGACGAGCATTCGGAGAGGGGTTCATGGTCTCCTGGGGACTCTTTCAACATACTCTCATTTGTTTCTCTATGAATTCATTTATTATTTACTGCTTTAGTCCACAGCTATTCATTACATACTCTTGTGTACACTTGCACTCATCGAGGTAATAAAGATAACACACTGAATATATCCTTGAGGAATTGAAATTCTGATGGGAAAGACTGAAAACAAATACTACTGATACAGAGTGAAATGATCTATACAAAAGACAGCACATAATTAAATGTTTATTCAGAGGAGATATTGACTCATTGACTATCAGTTACTACGAATGAAGTCTTAGAAAATGTCTATAGAAAAGAGAAATATTAGAAGTAGCACACACTTTCCACATAGACTGTATTATTGGCTGAACTGTGTTCCTCCAAATTCATATGTTGAAGTCCTAACCCGCAGGACCTCAGAATGTGACTGTATTGGAGTGAGGGTCTTTAAAGTGGGTGATTAAGTAAAAATGGGGACATCTGGGTGGATCCTAATTAAATGTGACTGGTGTCTTATAAGAAGAGGACATTTGGACACAGACACATATAGAGAGAAGACCATGGGAAGACACAGTGAAAAAAATGGATTTATAAGCCAAGGAGAGAGGCCTCAGAAGAAACCAACTCCACTAACCCCTTGATCTCTGACTCTCAACCTTGAGAATTATAAGAAAATACATTTATGTTGCTCAAGCCACCCAGTTGGTAGTACTTTGTTATGGCAGCCCAAGCAGACTGATACCAGGGGGGACTTAGGGATTTGGCTCCTCTTCTGTGAGGCATTCCCCTGTCACTCCCACCTTCATCACTCTTGCTATAAAAGTCTTGAACTTCTTTTATTTTTTTTTTCTTATTTTTATTCTGTGAGGGGTTACACTGGCTTTTCTGCCTTATAAGCTCCATATTCACCATGTTGGTACTTAACTGTGTTGTAAAATTGTTTGTGGAGTAGGAAGAAAGAAGCTAGGTCTCAGGACCCCATAAAATTCTGATTATTCCACTTACTCTGTGATCCTAAATGAATGCCTTCATGATTTTGAATGCCAGTCTGGGCTAACACATGCAGACAGTGTCTAAACTACTAGATGGTTCTAAGGAATAAATATAAAACAAACCTAAAAGCCCAGTAGACACTTACTGTATTTATATTCTAGTATGTAGTGCATCTGAATATCTTGAGGCAGTTTATTCCAGTTTAATGAAACTGATTTATGGAAGAAAATATTTATATTGGGGCGCCTGGGTGGCTCAGTTGGTTAGGCGACTGCCTTCGGCTCAGGTCGTGATCCTGGAGTCCTGGGATCGAGTCCCGCATCGGGCTCCCTGCTCAGCGGGGAGCCTGCTTCTCCCTCTGACCCTCCCCCCTCTCATGTGCTCTCTCATTCTCTCTCTCTCAAATAAATAAATAAAATCTTTAAAAAAAAAAAAAGAAAGAAAATATTTATATTGAATCCAAACTTAAACAGGTAACATTTACTTGTTAATACAAATTCTATTCTTAGAACCAGAGCGCAATATCTCCCTATAGAGTCGGAAGAGTAAATTGAATGTATCTTTTTTTCTCCTTGGCGCTCAGTTTTATTTTTCTTCTGGTTGTTTAGTTTGATGTTCCACTGAGTGGTGGGGAGACCAAGTCAATTTTACTGGATCAGAATGGAGGACAAAAGGAGAGCAGGAATAGTTGAGATTTGTCATAGAATAGTTGTTATATTGAAACTGCACTTTTGAAAATACAGAAACACCTGTGGAGAACATCAAAGGCCTTGTAGAGGGCTGAGTGGAGATTGGAGTCAAGGAAGAAAAAGGGTGAGAAACAGCAGGTGCAAACACTCCGACAGGAGAAGGGTGGGTAGAATTCCAGAGGTGTCTGTCAGTGTTATTACTGACATTATTTATCTTTAAATCCTCTAATAAAAAGGATAACTTTTCTTAGTCCAAAAGTTATGCCAATTTAAAATATTGTAACAAATGGAGGTGGATGAATAGAATAAATTTAAAATTACCCATAACCCTAACATTCAAAAAGAAACATTACTAGCTTTCTGTAGTCTTTTTAGTCTATATATATAAATTTTTGGTTTAATTCATAAAACATTATTATATTCTGTAGTGTCACTTGTAACCTACTTGGTTGTACTTCATAATGCAAAAAAAAAATATCTTTACATGCACACACATAATTTGTGTGGGACATCAGAATCTGTGTATAATATTGGTGACCCTATAAATGGTAATTTATTAATATATCAACAGATGAAAGTGAATTAACCTTTTGGTGTCAGTGGTCTTACTAATGCTTTAATTTGTATTTCTTTGATGAGGATTTAAAAGAATATATTTTCCATATTTTTGTTGGCTATTTCCCAGTATTATTTCTTGAATGGAATATTTGTGCTTTTTACTTATATTGCTACTATATGTTTATGATTCCTCATTTATTGGCAAGATGCTTTTTATATATTGTATTAGTCCAGTGTCTGTTATGTATTATGCCAATTTGTCATTTACCTTTTTATTTTATAAAGTTAGATAATTATAGATTTCAATCCCTTCTTACATTGATGGATTAATTTGACATATCCTGTTACCAAAGAATCTGGTTTGGTGGGATTTTGAAAATTAAACAAGGAAGGAAGAAAGGGGGGGCGAGGGAGAAGGGAAGGAAGAAAAACCTAATAAGGAATATATTCTAAAGCAGATGGTGACCAACCTTATTCTACGTTATCATTTCTTGAAGTTTGCATGTAAGATTTTGCTATCTAGACAGTATTTATCAAAAGACAAGGAAAAGATAATTTCTAGTTCAATTTCTTCCTGAAAACCAAAATAAACTTGAATGATTTGACTAACCTTTGAATTCACTAAGTGGATTAATTGAATTATGTGGTTTAAACCAATGGGAGTTTCTATTCATTTGTCTCCAGAGGAGTTTGAATGTATTGAGCCCTTTTACCAGAGGTCAAATGGTGGTAGCTTCTGGGATCAATTAGTGAGCCACCTAATTAGATTTGATTAATCAGCTTTGAACCATGACTTATTCTTGTTTAAGTGATGCCTCTTGAGTCTGTGGGAAGATGGGCTGGCTTACTGAAGACTAAGTTATGGTGTCAGCTTAGAGATAGTATTCTAAAAGGGATGAGCTCTATATTACCAGGGACAGTATATGCTTTAAAACAAATTCAGTCAGTACTTTATGGTGCTTTATTCTTATAGCTAAAATAGGTGTGACCACAAAAAGTATATTTGGAGTGGCTCCTCTCATTGTTATGTGTAAGAACACACTCACAGAATTTTTTATTCCCATTCTGGCAACTTGAAGCCTGCTGGTTTAGAGGCATTAGTTCCCAAAGGGGATGTAGCTTCCATTAGAAGACACAACAATGATCCCAATGAATGGAAGGTTGCAACTGGCCTCTGATCATTTGGGGAACTTTATGCCACTGAATGGAGTGGTCAAAAAGAGGGGGAGGGTGTTATTATAATGACTGGAGTGACTGATCCTAATTATCAACAAGAAACAGGGTAGCTGTGTAACACAAGGAAGAGAACGAGAGCTTTGTTTGGAACCCAGGGGACATTCTTGGGTGATTAATATTCCATTGCCAATAGTAGAAGTTAATGGAGAATGGCAATGACCAAAATAAGATAAGGCTATAAAATAATCAGACCCCCTCAGAATCCAAGTTTTGGGGCATTCTCCCAATGAAGGACTTTGACCAGGTGAGTTGCTGTTTAAGTGGAAATATGGAATAGGTCATGGAAAGAAGGAAGCCACATTATCAAGTTTGACTCCACAGGCAACTACAGAAACAACTACAGGCAATTTGCATATTTCTCCTTGCTTGTTTCATGTATGTATTTGTGTCTACGTATTAACTACTTTTTTCTCTCCTTCCCCTTACAATTTTATACAGATATATTGCAAGTTAAATGCCATGTTATTATTTAGTACCAGATTATTTAATGGTACTATACTTAGGAGCAGTAAATACCACAGCCAGCAATGCACACAATGACTGTCGACACCTTGTATCTCCATGGTAGGGTCTGCCGATGGCAAGTTATAGAGAGGCATTGTCAGGCTAGGAGAAGAAGGTGGTGTTCTGTTTATCTCTGCAGAGGCAAGGGCAGTGGTAGGCTGGTCTGGAGGGTCAGCAGATAGGGTCCTCCAGTGGTGAATGCTCTATATCCATCTTCTTTGTCACCCCAGCTGTGGGCAGTGTGTTCCTGTGCTGGCCATGACCTCTTGTCATGTGCTGCCTATCAGCCTTGCTTAGCCCTATTCTCTGAACTTCAGGTCTTCTTTCTTCTCTACTTCCCTCTCAACCCTAGGGGGTAGTGGTTACTCTCTGTAGTTGTTAATTTTTTATACCTTAGAATTCTCTTTTACCTTTTTTAATAGTTAGCTACTATTATGAAGTTGTCCTGCCAAAATTCATATGCTGAAGCCCTAACCTGACATGTGGCTGTTATATGGGATAGAGAAGTAATGGAGGTTAAATGAGGTCATAAGGATGGGGCCCTGATCAGACTGGATTATTGTCTTTAGAAAGAGAGATGTGGGAGAGTGTGCCTCTCTACCCCAGTATGCACAGGTGAGGACACAGGTAAAAGGAGACTGTCTGTGAAACCAGGGGAAGAGTCCTCACTGAAATCCAAATTAGCCAGAACCCTGATCATGGACTTCTGACCTCCAGAACTGTGAGAAAATAAATTTCTTTTGCTTAAGCCACTCAGTGTATGGTATTTTGTTATGGTAGCCCAAGCAGACAAATACAACTACCCGTTATCTAATTAGGAAATCTTGGTCAAGAAAAAAAGAAAGAAATCTTAATGTTGTTTTGTTTTGTTTTTCTGTTAAAATTGCACTTGGGGTTTCAGTCTCCCAAGTAAATTCTGACAGATACAGGAGGAGGTGGCCACTTGAAGAACAGAGGGGGAATTTATCTATGCGTCTCCTTTTGTCTATTATTTTCCATTGGTCAAAGTCCTCAGTGTTCAAAGTATAGCTCTCTGAGGTATCCCCTATGCCCTGCAGGAGCCTTTGGGTGAGCTACATTACTCAGGTCTAGTAGTGAGGGAAGAATTAGAATCAGGGGTTATCTTAGGAGGCAGAGCAGTGCCCTGGATCAGCTGGGATAAGTCCACCTATAGCTGGTAGCCTCATATTGATTGGATGGAGTCCTTGCAGGGTTGGTCACCATGGTGGTGACGGAGACTAAACAAGAGTCCAAAAGGGACCTTGGACAGGAGAGGACAAGAAGATATATTCTGATTTGGATGAGAGGCACGACTCATGCCACACATATTCAGTGTATCTAAAACTTTCAGGAAAAGTATAAATAATATTATTTTCTCCCAGTGTTCTACTCTCTTACAATATCTGATCTGCTGTCTGTCTTGTTCTGCTTTCTTCATTCCATTGCGGACAGTACTATGATATCAGTTATGTAGTTTTTCTCCTGGTAGGATCTCCAGGTGATCCTAACCCCTGTTTGGAAGATCACCCAAAATTTAGATAGTGAACCAAAGTATACACAGATGGAAGTGGGATGCATGGGAAAGATTGTTCGATGCTTTAAATATTTTGTCTTCTTTAATCTGCTGCCACCTCAAGAAGGTATAATTTTGAGTCAGTCTGTTCAAGATTGGGTTGTGGGTCTAGTAGAATAAGCCCAAGGATCAGGCTACTTGGCATGATTCTTGTCAGGGCAAAAGAGGCCTTCTATTTCACCCAACTTTCTAGGGCTACAGAACAAATAGAAACATAGGGCTGTATCCAAAAGTAATAAAATTCAAGAAAAAGAGGAATCGTGCATAGGTTCCTTTTGAATTTAACAACCTAGGAAGGAATCAGAGCTTGAAACTCCTAACAAAATCTTTTCAAAAAATAGTTATAACAAAGATCTATGTAAGTGTCACATGCAGTTCTAAGGACACTGAAAATGACCAGATATAATTCATTTTCCCTGTACTCAAGAAAATAATAGAACAGTGTATAAGTCAGAATAAAATACATGATTACAACAGCATGAAAAGGGATATAATAGCATGTTGCAGAAATGCAGCTGTAGAACACATCATTTGTTAAAGACATCTGTTCTTTTTCACCTGTCCAGTCTCTTGTTTCCTCTTCTTTTGGTTATATAAAAGGTTAATTTCCTTTTGGGAATTTACACTTCCTCCCTTCTCCATCCACATGTGTTGAATGCGCTCATCCAAGCTCCTGGGTGGACATGTGATCCAAGTTGTGCCAATGGGAACTCATAATAGAATTTGTCTGAGTTATAGAAAGAGAAGCCCTGTCTCTCGTTCTCTCATCTCTCTCCCTCTCCCTCTCTCAGTTAGTAAAGTTTCAAGGACTATGGAAATTTCTGGTGGCCAGTTTCCTCCCATATAGAAAGAACCTACATTCACAACGGGGCTTCCACCATAGAAAACTGAGGAAATAGTTGGAGAGAGAGAGACAGACACCATGTCTTTGGAACCCTTCCAACCATGACAGAAGTTACATTTGTCCCTGAAATTTTCAGTTGTGAGAGCCAATAAGGAGATGTTTTGGTGTGTTTTTGTTTTGCTTTGTTTTCTACACTTTCTGTTTGGCTTATTTATAACTGTTAGGGTTAATGTAGAGCATGAAATCAGCCATAATACCTGCTAAAATGTAGTAACACAGAGGCCACTGAGGGCAGGGAAGCTTTCGGAGAAGGGTGGAGGCCTTTGGAATGCCGAGGCCTGTGAGACCACTCTGACATGGGAATGCTGCTGAGAGTTGCCTTCCCTGAAGCTTTCTTAGCCCAAACATCCGCCCTGTGATCCAAGAGATGTATGCATTGTCCCTTGGGCTATGTTTAGCAGCATTCCTAGAACACGCAGATTAGCATATTGTATCTTTCCCCTAAACACATCCTTCTGGTTTCAGTAAGATCCCTTGTCACACATCATGTGCTTAAGCAACAGTGATTAAGGATTTGTGATTATCCTGAAGGATCAATAAAAGCGAGAGCAAAGAAGAGCAAAGGGTCTTAGTCTCTGAGCATTGACCCTCTTGTTTTCTCCTCTCTTTCACTGCAAAGTTTGGAGTAATTTTTCATCCATCAGTACAGGGATTGCTGTCCAGTCCCGGCAATAATACTTTCATAAAAAGTATTGTGATCCATACATGATTCAAACAGTGAGAACAGTGTCTTCAAACCTACCTACATATTGTAGTTAGTTAGAAAAGAAAAAAAAATAATAAAATACATATGTCTGGGTCTTATTCATGCAGACTGACTTGAACATGGAACATCATTGTCTCTCAGTTCTAGGCCTAAGCAGACCTTGTGGACTTCTTTTCTCTCTGTTGTTCCTCCGCCTTCTCTGTAAGAACTTGCACAAGTTAGCCTTCAGGAGAGATGAGACATGTGGACCAGACCTGAGACAGCCCAGTTATCCTTGTTGAGACTTAAGACATTTGAGAAAGCCAAACCGAGATTAGAAGATCTTCGTTAACCTATAGCTGTCCAAAGGTGGATGAGTGACCTTTGCCAAGCTCAACTTAGATCTGTAGAACCGTAATGCTAACCCATAGATTCCTGAGAAATAATAATTTAAAAAATGGCCATTATTTTAAGCCACTAACTTCTGAGGTGTTTTGTTACACAGCAAAAGCTGATATACTCACATGAAGTTCCACCATGTGTACACATGATACATCTGGGACTCATATTCTAATACTATGGCACCAGAGCTCATGGTCTTTTCTAACTCACTACTGCCTTGCTTCTTTTCTGCTGAGCTTTTTATTCATGGATTTTATAAATATAATCCTTCTGTGGAGAGACAACCCCAAGGATTTTCTCATTTTCAATAGAAATTACCTAAATTTCAGGGGCGCCTGGGTGGCTCAGTCGTTAAGTGTCTGCCTTCGGCTCAGGTCATGATCCCAGCGTCCTGGGATCGAGCCCCACATCGGGCTCTCTGCTCGGTGGGAAGCCTGCTTCTCTCTCTCCCACTCCACCTGCTTGTGTTCCCTCTCTCGCTGTGTCTCTCTCTGTCAAATAAATAAAATCTTAAAAAAAAAAAAATTACCTAAATTTTTTCAAATCATTTTCTTAACCTTGTCAGTGCTTGTCATCTGTGCTTAGCATATCAAATTGTCCTGAGCTACTTTTGCAACTCAACTGTGCAGACCAGGGACTAGCTTCCCTGAAATAAATACATTGCCAGGAGAGTTTATCTGTCAGGAGAGGTTTACTACAAGTTTCTGAAATACAAGGAGACATCCTTATTTAAAAACAACAGGTACGCTGCATGGCTATGCTCAAGAAACCCTTGGTTGACTCAGAGTGCTATTTAGGCAATGTACTAACCTTTGTAACTATTCATGATTCAGAGAGAAACAAAGGGGGAGGAAGAAAAGGGAATTTAAAGTTTTGGAGCTCTTTTATGATACTAGAAATATTAACACATGATCTAGTTAATTCTCACAAAAACTTTATGAGGTCTATATTATTCATACATCTTCAAGATGAAACAAACTAATGTTTAGTTTAATAAAAGTGAAATATCTTATGTAAAATACTCAGCCAGAACATAAGTGAAGATGGAATTTGAACCTAGTTTTTTTTATATTGCATGGCAGTGTAATAATCCGACTTCTGGTATGATTAAGTCTAATAGAGCAAGTAACTCACACACAGGAGATGTGCATTCCTTTCTCAGCCTAACTAGTTCTGTGACCTTGAAACATTCCAACCTGGTCATTTTTCTCATCTGTTAAATTAAAAAGGAACTAGTCCCAAAGTTTTTCCCAAACTGGTCCCAAAACTAGGATTATCTCAATAGTCTCAACAATAACCTTGAAAGATTTATTTTTACAACATCCATGAATGCAAATCCAACTTTTATATAGTTTATTTATTCCCATAAAAAATGTCAGTCTTCTCTGGTTTCTCCTAGTGATATTTCAACATCATTGTTCAAAACAATGTGAAACCGTTGTTCAGTGTTTCCCCCAACAGCTGTGATCGGGAAAAAAAACAGCATTGAGTCAGGACATCTCTCTTCAAATGCATTTACTATCCAAAACATATTCTGTGCTCCCAAGGGACAGGGAATACCTGATACTCGCTAAAACACAAGCAGATAATCTTAAGAGTGCTTCTGAAGAATATTTGTCTTGATATAATGAGATATTTTCCAAAACTTTATTATTACTTAACATTGCAAAATATCCTGATATGTGAGAAGGAATTGCAAAACCATTTTTATCCATGCTTAGCTACCATGCTTAGCTAGGTGTCTGTGCTTGGTTTTTGTTGTATTTTTAGCAGTAATCTTTCTTTACTTTCTGTATTTGATCTGCACTGTATTTGGAGCGTGGGTCAGGACTCCAACACTTAGGTTTAGAGCCACGTCTCTCTCATATCTATTCCTGTGACCTTGGACAAATTATTTGCTACTCAGTAGAATAGGGCTAATAATAAGACCTACTGAGGGATGTTACAGCTAATGAAGTAAAAAAATATAAAAGACTTGATACAGAGCAGATAGGGCATGTTCATTTGTTTGTATGTTTGTTTTGAGGAAAGAGTTGAGTAGAAATAATTTGGATCCAAACTTTACCTTTGACTTCCCATGACACACTCAGCAATCATGCTTCTGCTTTGAGATAGTGTCTTCATTTGTAGGATGGGGTGTTAAATTCTCTACAGTTTTCCTGAGGATTAGAAACAATGCATTATCATTCTGAATTTTAGCACTGGGCTGGCCCAAAGTATGTGCTAAAAAAAAAAAAAATGTAGCTCTTATAATTAGATCTCCTAGTGTGGTGGTGATACCTTCATTTCTGAGTCTTGAGGCTACAAACCTAGAAGTTCTTCCCGTAGAGAAACTTCACAAGGCAAATCAGTGGAGCATTCACTTTTAAATGTAACAACAAAGCAGCATGCAGGGATGACTGCATTGCATTAGTCTTCAAAACAATTAAGCATAAAGCTAAATCAGGGTAAACTACATTTCTGAATTTATCTACAGCATAATGAATAACATCTGCATCTCCAGGGGAACAATTTATACTCTTCTGAAAAGCACAACATGCTAGTGATTGGATTCCCTCCCTTTCCTTAACTAATATTTCTTTATTATTTGGGAAATTTTTCTTTTTTAGAATAATGTCAGTGCTGGAAGGAATTTTTACCATCTAGTGCCAGAGTACTTTGTTCCATTAAGGAAGGCTGAGAAGTGGAGAGACCATCATCACCTCATGGTTTCTCACACAGAGGGTGGCAGCACTCAGAGAGCTCAGAGTGTGGGAGGTGTGACTTTGAGGGACGCCCCTCCCATTGTATTGCATGCTTCACTGAAAATTGGAATCTTAAATTTGGAGGGCATACAAGAATGTATCTGGTGCTTCCTTCACTTCAACTCATGAATCCCCTCTGGATTACCAAAAATAGTGACTGTTAAGCCTCTTCTTAACTATCTTCAGTGACCAGAAACATGCTCCAAGAGCTAGAGTTCCAGTTTGAAGAGAAATGAGGGTGTACTGGGGACAGAAAATTAACTGGGACAGAAAAACATCAATCTGGTCTCTTCAGAATCTGCTTCAGATGTCCAGGTTCTAATTTCCTAACTGTTGCTATATGCAGATTTGGTAAGAAAGCCTAAAAACAAATAGGCTTAAGGATGCAATATTTCTAAATTAGTTGAAGCCCTGAAAAATTTTATTAAGAAAACAAATGATGGGTGCCTGGGTGGCTCAGATGGTTAAGTGTCTGCCTTCAGCTTAGGTCATGATCCCAGGGTCCTGGGATCGAGTCCCACATCGGGCTCCCTGCTCCTTGGGAGCCTGCTTCTCCCTCTGCCTCTCTCTCTCTCTGTCTCTTATGAATAAATAAATAAAATCTTTAAAAAAAAAAAGAAAACAAATGATTTTGAGAATCAAAATCTATAAATTCATTATAAATGTAAAGTAAAGCTTTTTTTTTTTTTTCATTTTAGTATATTAAAATGTCTTTGGTGGAGTTTGGTTTGCAATTTGAATTATTAGGTTCATCATATTTCAATTAGAATCATTGAGAATCTAATATATACCTAGCACTCTGCCAGGGACTTTATAAATGGCATCTCATTTAAATTATTTATCTCATTCCAAAGTGGAAGAAGCACATTTTTTAATCTGTCCTTCTCATATCTGGAAAGATATAATAAGCCGTTCTCAAACTTGAGCATGTATCGGTATCACCTGGAGGATTGTTCACACACAGATTTTGGGACCCCAACCCTAAAGTTTCTGACTTAGTGGGATATGGGCAGGGCCAGAGAATTTGAATTTCTAACAAGTCCCAAGATGATGCTGATGATGCTGATGCTGCTGGTCCTCGGTTCACGCTCTCAGAACTACCACCATAAGCCATGAGCTCTAAACACTCTAAAAAAGAGAAGAAAAGCTCATATAATTCCACTTACCAGCTTCATAACGTTAAGCAAATTAATCTCTCAGAGCCTCATTTTTATCATCTATAAAATAAAAATAAATTTCACTTTGAATTTGTTCTAGATGATTACTATACAGTGTTGTCACTCCCAAGACAATTATTAAATATTTACTTCCCCTCTCCTCTTATGAAAGCAGAAAAGACACATTTGTGCCACAAAACACGGATGAAAGAAATCTTTTTTTAAAGATTTATTTATTTATTTATTTATTTATTTATTTATTTATTTATTTTAGAGAGTGAGAGTGCACATGCTTGAAAGCAAGGGAGGGGCAAAGGGAGAGGAAGAGAGAGCATCTTAAGCAGACTCCACACAGAGCATGGAGGCCAATGTAGGGCTTGATCTCATCACCCTGAGATCATGACCTTGAGACAAAACCAAGAATCAGATGCTTAACCAACTGTGCCATCCAGGTGCCCCACAGATGAAAAAAATCTTTAAAAATATGCTAAGCAGTATGAAGTACTGGGAAAAGCAAGGACTTAGAATTAGATTTAGGTTCAGACACTGTTTCTACCTTTATTATCTTGGCTTCATTACACTTTGCCCTTACAGTTTCCCCACCTATGAACTGGGGATAATTTAGCACTTCTGCTTCAGCCAAATGGACCTTTCCAGCTGAATGCCCCAGAGGCACCTCAAACTCAATGGGAACTAACCTCATTGCCTTCCTCTGTATATACTCTGTTTCTCCTAAAGTGTTTTAGTAAACTGCAACAAAATCCAACCAGTTACCAAATTGAGACACCTTAGGGTGACAATTGGTTCTTCATCGTTGGCTCTGTGTATCCTGCTGACCTTACAAATTTATTTCTAAACATTTTTCAGACAATTTATATTCTCTCTGAGCCATAGTTCAGCTTTTCACTATCTCTCTCTGAGCCATTTCCAGAACCACCGGAGTTAAGAGTTGTCATTGTTTTGGGGAAACACTACATTTGATCCTCCTTTTGTTTTTAGGGAATTCTCTTACTCTTAAACTGAAAGATCTAGAATGCTCTTTTGCATCTTCCCTTACCAATGGTGTGCCAAATTGATCAGGAGCTAAGAACACCTGGGACCCTGCCACCCTAATTCCAGTGAGGACAGTAGTGGCTGTGACCTCACCCACTTCCTAGAATGATTAACTATAGTAGATCTTATGCTCAGCATTAGAGATGGTGCAGACCATAATTTCTGTTTCCATGGACCTATGCAGTGGTGACTTCATAAGTGTCTTCACAATTCTTCTGTGACAGTAGGGTGACCCATTCTTTGGCTTTGCTTGGATTTGACGGAGTTCCTAGAGATTTTGACTCTGACCTTTACAACTAGGACAGTTGTGGGCAAATCAAGATGAGAGTCTGGGGACACAGAAGGGAGACTTTGTTCAAGCCTAAGTCTCTGAACCTTTCAGAAATGTGTGAGATGCTTTAGTTTCCTCCAATGTGTACCTTTCCTGCTTAAGTGGGCCAGAGAGTTATGTTGTTTTCAGCTAACACTGGCCAGTACCACATCCTGTGTGATCCCTGTCCTCCAGTCTCACTAAATTGAAGTACTCTCTGCATGCTGTCAGAACACACACTTGTGCAGGTTGCCCCTATGCCAAATCGAGTAGATAATATCCTCACACCTACTGATTCCCATAAACATTTCCCAGCATTGACTGGGTGGAGGTGCAGAGATGCATTACATCTCACCTCTGAGCATGGAATGTCCCCCCTTAGTGTGCATCTTAAGTCTTGTTGATTGAGGCTTGGTAAGATTTTCTCTTAAAGGGTGGAAACTGTTGCAATCAGGTATTTTTGCTTCTGTTAATTCATGGAGGCTTTTTCCCCTGAATTTTACTAGTTATGCTTTCATGCCAATTAAACTTTGAAAATTTTCTATCACAGCAATTTTAGAAGTAGGCTTTCTTATTTTTACACCGGGAGTCCCAGTCCTTAGAGCACAGCAAGTGTTTTCAGTATCTTAGCAATAAATAAACAAAAGCTATGTAAAACAGTGCCCATCTTGGACTTTGCATTGTTCACAGCAGGTTCATTAGCAACCATTCCTTGTGGGGTGCATTCCTCTACTGAAGACACATGGTGGAAGAAACAAAAAACAAGATTAGAGCCCATTTGAAACTACAAGGAGACGGAACTCCCAAATAAGTGAAAACAAGAAGAATGGACCCTGGGAGCCAGATGATTTCTTTAGAGACAGAACAACACTGCAGCTGAGGTTTAGCAGTGTCACAATCACGCCCCAGGGTTTGAGTGGCTTGATAGTATTATCATTTGTAACGTGGCGACTCCATTCACACATACATTTCATACATTTCTGAATCCAGGCTGACAATAACCTAATCGATAGCAACATTTCTGGAAACACCAGGCCCTCCTTTGTGCTTTCACCTCCCAGTTAATGAGTTTGCTGTGTGGTTTCTTGATTATCAATCGGTTAATCAATACAATTACTTGCTAAAAGTAGGTGGTCATATTATATCTCTGTTGAAATCAAGAATCGGATGCTTGTGATTGATTTTTCGTCCTTAAATTTCACTTTTCTTTAGAGAAGCCTTATGGTTCTTCTTATGTAAATTGTAATATTATGGAAAAAATCATATTTTGGAGTCTAGATCTGGATTCAGTTCTACATCTGTGACCTACAGGGTATATGTCCTTGGACAACTTTCTTAGTTTCTATGAGCTTCATTCTCCCCATCATAAATGCTGATCATAGAGAAGATTCAATAAAACTACCTAATTTAAATAAAGTCAGCACAGTGGTATGGGAGCTAGTATATTTATAATGCCTATATTTTCAACAACGCTGAGAGGTCAAGAATACATCAATGATTAAAAAGGGACTTGACTGAGCAGCTGCTATTCATTTGATTCTTCTTTTCATCCCTGCATTCAACTATGTGACATGTTTGCAAGGTAGGGGTGCAGAGATGAGTCATTCTGAGTAGGGGCACACACACCAGTGGAAGAAGCAGGCAATTGCCTGATTGGTTTAGGTGTGTAAGGTGCAAGAAGACCATGGTACCAAACTTGCTTGGTGCACCCAGGAAGCCTCAAGAAACTTAACAGCGAAAGGCCATTTAATTGTGGTTATTGAAGAAGAAGAGAGGGGTCTCACAGGTAGAAAGGTGGAAGGATGACATTCTGGAAGGAGGACCTTGTGCATGGCCAGGACCAGAGGCTTGGCTGCAAGGAGACATGATGAAGGGTGCTGCAGGGAGCAGTGGGAAGAATGGAGGTAAGAGACAGTTTCAGGCCTTGCAGGATGCATTAAACATACGGAACCGATAATGGATACCTTCTGGGTTTGGGCCCAGGAACTTTCTTTTCTTTCAGGGACAATGCCCCGCCCCCCCCTTCCTTAAGGAAATGTTTCTTCTTACTTGCCCCACATGTGCTCTAAATCTTTTTTTTTTTTAGATTTATTCATTTATTATTTGAGAGAGTGAGAGAGAGAGAAAGAGAGAGAGCGCTCGAGTGGGAGGGGCAGAGGAAGAGAATCTCAAGCAGACTCCCCGCTGAGCATGGAGCCTGACGCAGAGCTCGATCTCAAAACCCTGAGACCATGACCTGAGCTGAAATCAAGAATCAGATGCTGAACCAGCTGAGCCACCCAGGTGCCTCGTGCTCTAAATCTTAATATATCTCCCACCACTGGTTTAGGAGGTAGGACCGCATGTGACCTAAATCTGGCCCATTAATGCCCTTGCAAAAGAGTCCAGTGAGGTGGTTAGGAACATGTGTCATGGTGGTTAGGAATGCAAGAGCTCAGTTGTTAGCAATTTGAGCAAGTCAGGTAACCTCACTATACCTCAGTTTCCCCATCAGTAAAACAAGGATAATATTATTTATCTTTAATACTGTAATATGCATTACATGAGTAAACAAAAAACTGAAAGCTAAGAACTTAAGGTAAAGAAAAAAACTCACAACAGTGACAAGCATGTAATTAGTGCTATATAAGGTTGATATTATTATTTCCTGGAATGTTTATAATTATAATTAAAGAAATGAGGTGAAAGGCCTCTTCTCTCTGCTTCTGGAGCTGTGTTTCAGGTGCTTCTGGGGATCAGGTGCACTTGGCCTGGGGAGGAAGCCTGTCTTTCTCAGCAGGGCAGACTGGAGGATGGATGGAGAAAGCACTAGATCCAGTCCATAGACATATGTGGACTAGAAGGCTGTCCAGCTCCCTTTTCCAGACCTTGAGATCTTTAAGCTACACTATTTTCCATCTTTTGATGCTTAATTATTCAGCAACTCTTTTTGTTTAGTGAGTTACTCAGTAATCCTTACAATAAACACCCCTCCTGTTTTGGACCAAGTGAGATCTGCTTAAACTAATACCACTTGTCACCAACAGTCTGTTATCCAGATAATGCAGAAGATTGGAGGCACTTCATGGAAAGCATGACATAATCACAGTCATGTGGTAGGAAATTTACTCTGGAAGGGGGGGTGGGTGCCGAAGGCAAGAAGACAAGACACAAAGTTACTGCAGGCTCAGCAGGACCTGGCCCTGGCCCTGGGGGGAGGACAGAAAGCAAGGGATGTGTTGGAGGTAGGACTGACAGAATGTGAGAAATAACTGGAGGAAGAGGGTTGGAAGAATGTGGTAGAAATCTGCTATTTGTAAATGTTTAAATCTTCGAAGCCCCTTTCACATTTCAGTAGCCAACCTTGAGAATCCTACACTCCCCGTGTATCCATACACACAGACATTTTTGCAGGGCGCTGTGTTAATGGAAACTCAGGCATTTCAGAGCCATACCCTCATTTACACATTTCCATGTGGTGATCAGGGAACTGTGCAACATGGGGACACGGTTCTTATATATGCACAAGTTTCAGTTAACACAGAGTTAACACAGAGTTAACCCACGCAAAGTGGGAACTGTGTCTGTGTGTGTGTGTGTGTGTGTATGTGTGTATCATATTCATAAGCTTCATAAGCTAGTGGGTGCAGGCATGAGACTTAGGTTGTCCTAGTTTCATCTTCTCCAGGAGGCTTTGGTCTGCAAGTGAGCTCTAGGAGGATAGGGACTAAGCATTGGGCATGGATTCTTCTGACAAGTTAGAGGTTGTGGGTGGCATTGCTCACTTTCCTACTATAGCAGAGGAGCTCTATACTAGGGTTTTGGTAATAATAGTATGTTTCCAGACCAGATTATGGTGGGTTTTGCTCTTGGAAGCTCAGGTTCAATCTATCCCTGTGGTCATCAGGGATATTCTGTGATTTATCAAATATCCCATAACAGCAGCACACCTTCCATGCGTGGAGATGTGGGAGCAGTCTGCCCTAGGTTTAGGCAATAAGGAGGCACGTTCTTTGCAGAGAATTTTAAATCAATAATAAAATTAACATTAGCTGGCCTTTTATTATCACCATGCCCCAGGAATTTTAAATGATCTCAGTGATAAAATACTCCTCCTCCCTGGGGCAGACCATTCCCACAGACTTCCCCCACCCTGTTCTGTCACTGTTATCTGCAACTAAGGACTTTGGTCAATAGAGAGGAAGGGTATGAACAAATCTTGGTCCTCAAGTCTGAGCAGCCAAGAGAATGATTAGAGCATTAGCGAGTTGGGGGAAGCTGGTTTGGAATAATGATGATGAGAGTAGTTTTGGACATGTTAAATTTGAGATAATTGTGAGCTATGCAGAGAAATGTGCACATGGAGATTAAGGGAAAGAATAGTGCTGTGCCGTTGCTACGGGAATTTGCAGATTAATCATTTTAGCGGTAGATTCCAATTGTTGCTTAAACACCTACTCTGTGCTGACCATCGTACTCTTGGTACCTTTACGCTTTTAAATATTTTTATCCCTTATATGATATAGGTATATCTTTTCTCTTCCTGTTTTTCCCTCCCCTTTTCCTTCTTTCGGTTCTTATTTTTCCCCATTTAGGAAAACTATAAAGAGAAAAGGTGGAGAATCTTTGTCTAAGTGTGCTTAGCAAGAATATGCCATGCCAGATTTTAATTACTATCTGCTTGGCTCCCGGGCCTCTCTTCATGGGGAGATAGACTGTGGACTGAATTTCTAAGGAACAGTTGGGTTTCTGAATGAAAGGGAAGATGGGAAAGAGGACAGCAATCTAGGGTGAAAAATTAGCTTGGGAAAAAAGATGAAAAGAGTGTTTGTGGGAGTGAGAGGTCAGGCTGCTCTGAAGGTAAGATTCATGCACCTGTTCAACATTTCTAGAAACTATGGTATGCCCATCGGGTATCAGTCCCTGGAGCTACAAAGGTAGCAAATTATTTTTCTGCCCTAGAAGAGATTACCGTCTCTAGGTGGATGCAGATTCTCTTGAAGAGAATCCAACAATACTGTGTGGTGAGTGTCACGGAAGAGAAAGTTTCCACTTACCATGGGGACCTCCAAGGAGGGCTACGTAAAGGTTTGCTGAAGGATACTCTCAGCCAGCCTTAACAGCCAGGAGGGGGTCAGCCTCCAGACAAAGGAGCATGAGAAGCACTGAGGTGACAGAAGATCATGAGCAAAGGTGTGGGACGAAGAGGCAGCAGAGGGTATATGCTGGGAACGAAAGTCATCTGGTGTTGCTGGAGTGTTAAACACAAGGTATAGATAGCCAGGAAAATTAATGCTGAAAACCAAGGAAGAGAAATTGGCATTTAAGGAGCTCCTATTACGTTCCTGTCAGAAACAACCTCCCCAGTCTGATTTAAGTAGTAATAATAGTTAACACTTTCTGAACACTTAATATTTGCAATTTTGTATCCAGACTTGTCCTATGCTTCATTTGGTGTCACATCTATGTACTCACTTAACCTGTAATCTTCCTGAAGTGGAGTCTGGAGTGGATGAATTATATTCCATTGAATGAATGGACAGTTGTTAGCATAACAACTATTTATAGAGTGCTTACCATATGTCAGGTTCTATTCTGAGCAATTTATCGAGATTTGCTCCTTTAATAGTCATAAAAGACCTATGAGAGAGACTTGTTATTATTTCCATTTTGCAGGTGAGGGTGCTTTGACAAAGAAGTCGAGTCACTCGCCTGTTCTCACTTAGCTAAAAAAGAGTCTGAGCCATCTTTCATGGAGAAGAGAGTCTGGCTTGTAGTGTGTTCGCTTCACCTCTGCTTGCAATGTCTTCAGTGACCTGTTGTCACTCGCCTAGAACAGTCTGCGCTTACTTCTATCCATCACTTCTCTCGCAGTGGCGAGCTCCCGGGAGCAGAGCCTCAGCTGTTCCTTCCGCCCTGCTGATACCTCGCACAGGACTGTGCTGGGTAAGTGCTCACAGGAGGCTGCACAAGGACCACTGAAAGAAAAAAATAATAATAACAAGACCAAACATGTGCACCTAAACGTGTCCCCACAAAGCTCTGAGCCCTGCAGTTCTCCTTGGACACCCGTGGAGCATGCCTGCACTTTTGTGACTTAAAACAATGGCCAGTCCCAGGGCCATCCCTGACACCCCTAAACTGTCAGAACTCCACTCCTGGAATCCTTCCCCATATAGAACTCACTCCCTCATATGCGTCTATATCGGGTGCTCTACTTTCAACCCCAGAGACTTGAACTCATTTCTTGAATGATTCTTTCTCCCTTGGCTGAAAAATAAACTCAACTTTGTTTTTAGATCTTTGTTTTATTCTTTAACAGGAGAAAATGTAAAAACGAATGCTGTATCATTTGAGCCTCACCGCAACCATTTGGGACTATTTTTACGCTTGAAAATAACGAAACACACACCCACACACACACACACACAAATAACATTAATTTGTTGAAAGCCCCACAGCTATCTGTGTGCAGCAAGGCTGGGTGCAGAATTCCAATCATAAGGTCATTTGTCAAGGAATGAATCGTGGATTAATTTCTTAAGAATCACTTGGACATTGTTGAAATGCAAACAGAGCTCTGGGTCCACTCGCGGCGTGCTAACTCAGTAGGTATGGGATTGACGTCTAGAGCTTATACTTCCAGCAACCTCCTCCAGTGCTTCTCACACAGTCTAAAATTTGTAAGCAATCTTAATTAGGTCTCAGTCTGGCATGATTTCCAGGATCTCTGGTTCTCTGACCAGCCACAGGACTTAATCTCCTTCCTTGGGTTCTTTGAATCAAATTCTGTATTTCTCACACCCTTAGGTAGAAAACAAACCACCTGGATATTTTGTTCAACTGCAGATCCTGGGGCAGGGTGTCTCCAGTGGGGCTCAAGATGCAGCATTTCGGAGAAGCTCCCAGGTGATGCTGAGGCTGCTGGGCCCCATGGCAGAATCAGAGGTGTGTTACACAGATTCTCCTTCAAGAAAGGACTCACTGCCCAGCTGTGGAGTGTGCAGTGAAATGGCAACCTCGTGTTAGCGTTTTAGGGTCCACCCTGACTGTCAAACTGAAGTGATGGTCTTCATAGAGCACCCCTCTTCTTGCGGATGACCGAGCATGGTGTTGGTCCAAGAGTCCGGCACTTCTGCCCACAATGAGACTCCTCTGCTAGTGCTCCTTGCCCTGGACTCCCACTGAGTTGACAGAGACATTGCTCCATGGGCATTTCTCTCTGGAAGTGTTCTATTCACTGCCTTTTCCCCTCATGGGTGTTAATCTTTCACACGCTGAGCTCCATGTCAGTAGTTCCTTTCCAGATAACTCCAAAGGCACATCTACAGCTCACACTTAGAGTAGCAAGATGTGTACATCTTGGCTTCCAACCTCTGAAGTAGCTGATGGTGGTTGTTCTACTCACAGTGGAGTCTGCTTTGACCTTATCTCTAGACTCAGGTACGGACCAAGATGAGCTTGAAGGGGGCCTGACTGATCATCATGCTTATCTGTCAGGGCCCCTCTGAAGCCTGCTTTGACTTTGGTCTGTTGCCACGTTCTTGGAACACAAACTCTTTTTCATGCCTTTTGCAGGGGGTTCACATTAGCAATGAAAGTTTTGGGGGTTTTTTTGTTTTTTTACAAACAAACCTCATGATGAAACACAGAAACACAATGAATTCACATGGAGCAGCTGGGGCTAAAGTGAGGGGGGCCACAAATCTCAACATCTGCTACGTCCAGTCCTGAGGTTTGTCCTTAGGACCTCAGACTCAATTGGGTCCCATTTAGAAAACAATTCTTTTCCCATGCTGGCTCCCAGGATAACAGGCTAGAACAATTTTTCACAGTCTCCAAATAGATACCTTGCTTGAAACTGCTGTTTAAGTCAAAACCACCAGTTTCCTTTCAATGAATTGGAAGGTAATGCAGTTTTAATTTTAAGTCCAATTATATCTTGAGAGATGAATGGTACAGGGCAAATCCTTGCTAGGGCCAAACGGGAGTGATAAATCATTCACTTACATGATCAGATTGCTTCCAAGCTCCTCTGGGGCTCTCAGAAAACAGGAAAGAATAGTTAAAACCTGGCTTTTTGGGGAAAAATAAAATGGAAGGAGAGGTCAAGGTAGACTTTACCTGTATTGGTCATGATATTTAAATGATGCCATGGTTAAATAAAATCTCAGTGGCTTATCAAACAATAACCTTGTTCTTGCTCATATTTCATATCAACCCAGCTCATGGAGGGATCCTGCCCACTGCAGTTATTCAAGGGTCCACTATCAGAGACTCCATTACAGAGGGAAGGGGATGTGGTGAATGGGGTGTAAAACTTCCACTTATAATTGATAGGCCACCATCAGTCATATGGGCAAGGTTAACTTCCAGAGACAGGAAAGAACAGTGCTATACCATGAGCTCAGAAGGAGAACTGGAAATAATACGTTCAGATCACCAATGGCTTCAATGACTACTGCACCACCTTAATGTCTGTGCTCATGCTATCCATGTAAGAACGAGGCTGAGAGCAGAATAGCATTTATTAGCTGCCCACTTGACATCAAATTTTAGGTAGGTAGTTTGGGACTTAAAACTCTCAACAGTGTTGTGGGATAGGTATGAGCTCCCATTTTACATGTGCTATGACCCGGAGAAGTCCAAGGCTTTTCCGAAGACCAGACAGCTGATGAATGGAATCAGGATGCCTCATTCAGATACGTCTGACCTCCAAGCCAACGTCCTTCTCATCATTCAGTGCTGCACACTGCACCTGGAGATGTCCACACGACATTTTAATAAATCGCAATTCTTATAGTTGCAGGTGCCATGAGGTTGGGCACAGAGGAAAAGAGAAGAAGGAAATAACCAAGAAGGATGAAAAGTAGTCATTTCAGAAGACTAGATTGATCTAACATATCTTAAGTGGACACACCCCAACAATAAGAATGGCCAATTATTGAAATTGGCCACTAAACTTCCTACTATGTATCTAACTAACAAGATATGTTCCCACGCACTACCTCAGTTACTCTTCCCTGTAACTCTGAGAGAAATTCCAGTATTAGTTCTGCCATCTGATAGTGCTATGACCTGGACACATTTGTTAACCTCTTTGAAATTTACTTCCTCTACCTATAAAATGTGGACTTCTTATATTTCTAGCATATTTTTTATTTTGAGAGTGAAATTAAAATTAAAAAGTAAAGGGGATGTTCTATTTAAACTACCTGGAACATACTAGGTGCTAAGTAAAGATAGGCAAGGGTCATATGCCAAGTAAACAGCACAGGCTTTGGGATAAAACACAGTTTGAATTCAAATTCCAGCCTTTTCATTTAGCCACTTCGGTGAATAGCTTACCTCCTTTGGCCCTCCTGAGTTCAGGTGAAGACTGTTTGTAAAATGTGGATAATAATTTCAGTGTGAAGGGATGTTGTATGTATCGCATGAGATGCCATATGTGGTATTTCCTAGGGAATAGTGGTACTCAATAAATGGTGCTACCCTTTACCTTCCTTGGTAATTGTTGAATCATACTGATTTTGAGAGAATATTCTACCAAGTTCTTTGGAAGTCTTTAAGAATGGTTCCTGTCTTAACACAGAAGATACCTTTGTACTAACCAAGTTGCTCATGGCCTCCACACTCAATGTCTTGTTCACCTGGACAAATCCCGGTCTTACCTGGCAAAGTATATGCCTCTAAACCTTGCTTTCTAAGCTCAGAAACCACCTTTCTGAGTGAATACATTTCTGAGGTGCTTTAGTGGCTCATCTTTTTTCTGCTGTGAGAATCTGCCACTAAATCACTTCCTGTCCTGAAAGTCCATAGTCATCCTGCCATCCTTGTGGGGAGGACTATGAGAGACACTATGAGAGATCCTTTGCTTCAGGATCCTGTGCAACGTTAGCTTTCTGAAAAGGGATTCCCTGGTGAGTAGAAAGAAGAAAAGCAGGAGGAAAGACCACCACTGAGGGCAATGGAGGAGGAGGAAAGAAGTAGGCAAGCTCTTTGTCAACTCCAGAGCTCCAGAAGAGCCAGTCCAGGCAGGAAAAAACATATTGCTGGGGGAAATCAGAAGAAAGCAGAAGTAAGTTTATGGCATCCAAAGGAGAGACTCATTATTATGGATGTGAACTTCTGGAGATCGAAGGGGTAATGGAGTGTGAGGGGCTAATGTCTTTTTTAAAAAAGATTTTATTTATTTATTTGAGAGAGAGAGAGAGTGCACGAGAGAGAGCACAAGTAGGGGGAAGGGCAGAGGTAGAGGGAGAAGAAGGCTCCCCACTGAGCAGGGAGTCCAACACGGGGCTCGATCCCAGGACCCTGAGATCAGGACCTGAGCTGAAGGCAGACATTTAACTGACTGAGCCACCCAGGCAACGGGCTATTGTTTTAAAGGGGTTCACCACTGACAAATATGTTCCTGCTCCCCTGGACATGGTGACAACAGATCGGGATATTTAGAAAAGGATGGAGAACGGACCTTTAGAGACCGTTTAGGTGATAGAAGACACTGGTTCTTGATTTTAATGATTTATCCAGCTCTACCCATAGGGCGAGCTCTTCTCTCTGATGGTTCAACACTTGGTATCAGTGGGCTGTGCCAGCACGCTATTCAGACCCTGACATACCTCTGCACCAAAAACTAGCAAACCCATGTGCCATACGTGACCTCACCCATGCAGGACTTGCATATCCAAAGGAGGGAAATGCATGAACTTAAACGCTTTGGAGGTTTTTTTTTTCATATTTGTTCTACCTATGACTTTCTGTATAGCATGCATGTGCTGAAAGTCCTGCTTTTATGTCAAATTCATTTCTTAAATGTGTTCTTCACTGGAATATAAGTACACTAGAGCAAGAACTGAGTCTCTCGTCCACCATTACATCCCACACTTACACTCCATTGGCATACCGGTGATGCTTAACTGTATTTTTGTGGACCAAGTGACTGTAAGACTGGTTTACTGAATCAATGAATGATGAAGGAATGGATGAATTAATTGACATAGGAGGATGGTAGGTCTGGGAGAGAAATACTCTACCATTTTAAATTTATAAAATTTTGAAGACTAGGAGCCCATTGCCTATCATCAAAGCCCTTCCAAACAAAATCTGATTTAGTCCTTGTGAGAGAAATCCAGGGCTGTCCTCAACTCTCAGCTCCTGGACCCACTGAGGTGCCTCATCTCAGTCAAATCTGACTCTCTGCCCCCCTACATGTTTGTTTTACATTAGCTGGCTCCCATCCCTGTGGGGTATGGACTGATCATTGACACACAAGCCCAGGGTAGACTCTGAACTTGGACATAGCAGAACTGGGATGGTGCTTAAGTTAAGAATGGATTGTGGCTGCCTGAATAATTGAGGGTCTATGGTAATAAAACTTCCAGTGGCCTTTTATTTCTTCCTCTGCATCCTAGTTCATTTTACAACACCGACCCCTGCACCCCACCCAGGAAATGAAAGGAGGCAATTGCCATGCATCCCTGGGTGATTTGGAGGCTGAGGATATCAGTGCCCCCCCAGCATGACACACAGCTCTGTATCAAATAACCAGGAGCTGGAGGGAATTTCATCTATGCTGGAGTCTGATGGACATGAGGTATGATTTACGTAGAGATAGAGTAATAGGCAGGGATTTTAAAATTTGATGGAGAGTTGAAGAAATTCAATAAAAATAGGCTTATTCAATAAAAATAAAAATTTTATAAAAGGCAAGTTTTACTGTGTGTGAATGTTTTCATAAACACCTCTGAAGAGATAATACTATACAGGTGAGCTTAATAAAAAAGGATTTCCATTTTCATTCCTGCCAATCTGGCCCTTTCACAAAATCTCTGATGAGAGAGAAATGTGGGCTTTGGGGGAGTGTTCTTTGGTTATCTAGTTTCCTTTTTCAACCTTTCTAATCTTGCTCCCTTGCCTTTCAGTTTTTATTGAATTTTTTTGAGGGGAAAGAATTTTGCTAGAAAGGATTTTACTAGAAAGAGCAAGTTAACTTGAATTGCTGACAAATGCACGGCACTCAAATGCGTAACAAGTCACCTGAAGCTAAAGGTCTAGCATCTTAATGAACCCAGCTATCCCTGGGGAGGCAGGAGGAGGAGGTCCAGGAAAAAGCTGCATATATTAAGAAGCAATTACCCCAGAAAAAGTCCTGCAGCACAGGGTCTTGGTGAATGTGCTGGCTTTGGAATCTGGAATGCCTGGTTTTCAATCCTGACTCAGCTGCTCATAATCTCTGTGATCCCTGATGAGTTGCTCAGAGTCTGAATTTCATCCTTTCAGAACATGAGAAGATTTTTCTCCCCAGGCTGGCTGGAGGAATAAATTATGTGAAGTGTGCAAAGTACTGTACCCAGAGCCCAGACACAACAGTCCACTGTTCCAAAAGGGAAAAGTTGAAAAAGGTCAAATTCCTTCCCCATTTTCAGAGACAGAAATGATGCTAGAAGGAAGTGGGAGGGACACATCCTCTACCTCTAAGCTTGCTTTGGAAAAGAAGGGAACCCTTAACACATAAGTGAACTGAAACCTGCTAGAATTATGAACTTGAAGTTTCTTTTTGATCCATGTGTCTCTTAGCTTGAGAAGCATAATCTGAAGAGAAGGAGTTTGGCCTCCCACTGAGGCTGGATTGAGGAATGACAGGGAGCCTTTGATGGGGAAGAGGAGAAAGACAAACAGTTTAGGATGCCTAAGGGTTCTATCTGGGAAGCAGCATAGTTATTGATGCCCTCAGCTGATTGAGGACCCAGAGGAGGAGCAGAGTTTGCTGAGAGATGATGAGCTTCAGTTAAGCTGAGCACTCACCCTGCATAATCCACATTTGTTGGAGTGTCAACTTTATCTGGTGCATTTTCTCCACTGCCAAGACCAATCCTTACTGCAGCAAAGCAGCTCATGCACCTTGTTTATAAAAGCAGTTCCTTGGCTGCCATGTGGTGGACCCACACCTAAGTGTCAGCCTTGGGACCCCTCTTACACATTTCCTTCTTTTTTCAAATGACTGTCTACTTGTCCTCCAAGACAGTAACTAAAATAGTATTTGTCTCATCCCTGAGTTTACTCTCTTTACTTCACTCCAGAATCAGTCCATCGTCTTTTGTGCCAGTCACAACTTCTGCTCAGGGGATTATCCAAGAACCAATTTTCTCACCAACAGTATCCTGTGTCAAAGAAAAGTGACACCAGACAAGTTAAACAAAGGACACTTTATTCAAGACTATTGGATGGTGGGGGAGATTGAACACCACCTCACCGAAGCCAAAGGGGGTGGGTCTTAAGTATTGGTGTGAGCTCGTGGGAAGATACTGGAAGATGTCAGGAGAGACTGGTCTCTCTGGTCAGGAGAGATGATCAAGCCATCTGTGTTTGCTAATTGTGCCCATCAAAGTTAGGCTCTCATCCTCCCACAGAAAATTGAGAGAGGATCTCTACCTCCTTCAATGATTGCATTTCAAAGGGGTGGCTCCCAGGCTCTTGAGAAAGACTACTCAATATAGTAAAACAGGCAGGCAGCAGAGAGAAGACTTACATCTCAAGGATCAAGAATGCATTTACAACTGAAAGTCTTCAAAAGTAAATGCTCTTAGAAAAGGAGGGTAAGGAGCCTTGAATCAGGAAGAAGGCTGTATAAAGTTCAGTTGAGCTGAGGGGAACAGTGAGGCGATCTTAACACCCTCTCATCTCATGATGGTAACTGCCCACATGAACAGCTTGCAAGGCACACTTGTCAGCCCTGCACCTTCCCTATTCTATGAACCAGCATAAGGTTCTGGACGACTATTGGATAGAACTGAAAATGCAAATACACCCGGTAAGAACAAATGGCCATAAAAACTCCACTTTTCCTTTGGTGGAACATTGCCACTCCTCATGATATACTATTTTGTCATCCTTTCTGCTCACCCAGAAGACCCCTAATTCCCATAGCTTCCCTCTTGCTTCCCTCAATAGACACTTCTGATTCTCATATGCAGGCACAGCCCCCAACTCAAACCCCAAGTTGCAACTGCTTATCATCAAACAAAGAGAATATATGTAAAAATATTCAGTAAAGGGAATTTTTTAAAAGGTCATGGGACTTCTTGGTCATGAAGTACAAGGGAGAGGAAATGCCAAGTAGAATTCCCAGATTTCCATTTGGAGGACTAAGTACTTCTACATCTGGTATCCCACCAGCAGTTAAAGACCACAGGAAGGGAAGTAAGTTTTAGGTGGAGAACTTAAGAGTTTCAATTTTCAACAAGGTGAACTTGAATTTTCATATACTACATTTTTGTCTCCCTGCCCAGAAAATTTTTACTGTTATATCCTACTCCATAGTCTAACCATAGTTGGTAAAATCTAGGTGAGGTCCTGCTCCCTCCTCTGTGCTCTTAAGGACATTGCTCACCATTGCTGTTCTTAATGACATGACAGCCCACTCTCTTTTCTACTGTTTCTCATAGGCATAGCCTACTTGGCCACCACATGTGCGTTTCTTAAGAAGGGCTATCCATCTCCCATCTTCCATGGAAGTTTAAAAAGTGACCAGCAAAAGCAAAGACAGTGCACTGTGATTGCTATAGAAACTTGGATTTTTGATGGCATTAATTTCCCTTGAATAGTTCCAGGTCCCTTGCCGACAAATCAAAAGGGGTTTAATTTTCCTTTATAAAGTTTTCATGTAACATTGTACAATCTACTTCTGATGTTTCCGATTATCCAGCTAATATATTATTTAGATCCCTTCTTATACCAGTCAAACTCATTGGAGGTTTTTCTTTATTTTATTATCAATTAGCACCTGTATCAGCTGAAAAAAAATTATATTGTTCAATTTTATCCAATAATGTTGCTCATTAGCCACTTTAAAAGGAAAGCTGCTTAGGAAAGGATTGGAACTCTTTAGTAAATTGGTTTTTAATTCATTTTCCCAACAAATATATATGTCAAACACTAAGGTTGCTATCATGAGTAAGGCCCAGTTTCTACCCTTAATGAAATTGTAATTAAGAGGTAATCGAGGTTCTACTATAGTTTATTAATCCACGCACACTTCTATCAAGTTGAGAATGACAGCACTTAAATTTATATGGTGTCTAGTCTTAGGAAAGGAGTAAGGTTCAGGCATGATTAAGTAGTACAACCTTTGGCAACTAGCAGTGCCTGAGTCCCTCGTCTGGTAGATTCTTACTACTTCCAATGCTTCACACCCCCCAGTATCCTGGCTTTGTGCCATGCGACTTTGCAATTCTTCTGATTAAAGGCCACCTCACGGATGCTGAGTTTGCATGGGATTTTGGTCAAAAGTTCCAAGAGTAGGCATGAAGAAGCATCTAGTGTCTCAGCTTTCTTGAACTTCTACTATCATCATGAGAATACATGCCAGAGTAGCTGCTGGAAGGGGGAGAGCAAACAGGTGGAGTAGATCTGGCCTGAATCCGAAGCCAGGCACCAACTGGTGGGAAGGGTGAACACAGGGGACTCAGGAGGCTGCAGGAGGGAGCCATGCATGTGAGTCAAGTTCATGCCCTCTCCCATGTCTGCTGCTTGGTGTGCCAGTCTGTCTAATCCTGGAGTTCAGGCAGGAAAGCCCACTGGCCTGCAGAAAAAAAGCATATTTTTAATATCAGATTTATTAGCATCAAGATATATTGTGATCTCCACAGTCTTCTTTATTCATTTTATTTAAAATTTTGGCAAAACAGAAGAGTGCTAGTCACCAGCCCCATCAAGCCTCCCAGGAAAGCATACCTTCCTCAGAGTGTTACTGTAAATATTCAATGGATGCCTCTCTGCTATATCCTGATACACAGAAGTGAATACATGTGAGCTGCTACTGTTAGTGCTTTGTTATAATTTTCGATATTTTATCAAATTATTCCTGTTCTTGTCGTCCATGTGGATAAATAAATCAGGGAAACAGAAGCATAAGTCATTCACCTAAACTTTAACTCCAAGGAGGAGAAGGATCTGTTCAGGGAAGTGTTCTTTGGGGTGTGAGACTTGTTCATTCTTGACACATTTTCACGGGAAGAGACCAGCACGTAGATTCGGAAAGATTCGTATTTTGACCCCAGTTCTGACACGTACCAGCTCTAAGAACTGAGCCAAATTACCCAGAAGTGCTGATAGTTGACCCTGACTGGGAAGTTACTGCCAGACACTGATCTGAGTGTTTTATATGTATGAACAATTAACGTTCACCAACCCTCTTTCAGATAAATTCTATTTTTATTTCCATTTTTAGGTAATGAAAGCACAAGCAGAGAAGTTACAGTTACTCCCTGTTATGTAAGGTGGCCCAGCTCCAGAGACTGTAACTGTAATTTCTAAGTAACATAGCTTCTCAATTTCAAATTTCTTCCCATGCAGTGGGGACAAGGCCCACTTTACAGCATTATTTGTGAGAACTAAATACGAAAAAAACCCAAAAAACAAAAAACAAAACAAAACAGAACAAAAAAAAACCCCACAAAAAACCCGTAAAGGCCCTGGCACACTGGTTGCCATATCGTGATTACATTTAACAAACGGCTTGTATCATTAAGTTTCTTGGTTGCAAGCAAGAGAAAGCAACTCGGGCTGAGTAGAAAAGCTATTTAGAAGAAAGATTTCCGGTAGCTGACAGAATTATGGGAAAGCTGATAAGCAGGATACTCAAACAAATAGGAACCAGAGGAGTTTGGCATCATGAAGGAATTTAGTAGAAAGATTTCTGGTAGCTGACAGAATTATGGGAAGACTGAAAATCAGCCTACTTAAAAAACCAGCAAGAAGGAAAAGAATTTGGGATCATGAAGGACGGCCCAAGAGATCACATCCCAGAAACGTTCATTTAGGAAGCTGAGAGAGACACCATCATCACTGTTTCTCCAAAACACAGCCACTTCCAGACACCACAGTAGACACCACCACTCATCGCTGTGTAGAGTTCAAACGTGCCTCTTTGTCCTGTACCAACTGCCTGTAGTAAGTCTTGAGTATGATGCATCTGATTGTCAAATTAGGACCATCATGCTCTTGCTTTGAGGAGGGGAGGGGGCAATTTTCTCCTATTTGTCTTCTGTAGTGAAGGTCACAGTTTTTTTTTTTTTTTTTTCCCACCAAGACTCAAATGATGAGGGATTCCACCAAAAAAATTCAAATACATTTGCCAACCCACCAAAAAATAAAAGCAAATGTCCACTACACAATGATGTTGATATTCACGGCCATACTAATCTGTTACAGTGTTGGCCTCTCTAGGAAGCCTTTCTTCATGCCATTCTCAGTAAACTACTCCTACAGCACCTCATGGTAACCCTGCACTTAGCCCCAGACACTTGAGCTTTGAGATCTCAGTGTCTGCAGACCATCTGTTTAACTCTGTTTCCACCACTGAACTGTAAATCCTTTGGAAGCAAGGATTATCTCTTATCTTTTTTTTTGTTTGTAGTAAATACCCAATGCCTGGTTCATAGTCAATATTGGATATTTATCAAATTAAGCTGAATGTCAGGAATAAGAAAGGACATTTTTAGTTTAATTTTTTTTTCAGTTTTGACAAAAATATCGTAATCCACTAAAAAGATGGCATTAGCCTTAGCCATGTGATATTGCCAATATTGAACTATTTTGACCTACTTAAATGCAATTTTGGTTCAACTATATATTTAATATTCAGAGTGTAGGTCACCCTGAGAAGCTGGTGTCGAAGCTTTGTTGCAATTATAAGAAAGACTGTCGGGCGCCTGGGTGGCTCAGTTGGTTAAGCGACTGCCTTCGGCTCAGGTCATGATCCTGGAGTCCCTGGATCAAGTTCCACATCAGGCTCCCTGCTCGGCAGGGAGTCTGCTTCTCCCTCTGACCCTCCCCCCTCTCATGTGCTCTCTCTCATTCTCTCTCTCAAATAAATAAATAAAATCTTTAAAAAAAAAAAAAAGAAAGAAAGACTGTCAAGAGGTATCTGCTTAGTTCACCTCTCTGGGATGAGGCAATGGGGTTCAGGTTAAATCCACTGCTAGGTTTGCATAAACAGGAACATTTTCATTTAATATGGTTGGAGATTTTGCAGTCTTAGGGGCTTTCTAGCAATTTTTTGTTCTATGTGCAGTGTGCAACCCTCTGATATTTCTGTCCTCTAATCACATAGGGTGAGTGATTGATATTCTATCAGCATTTAGGGAGAGTAGTACAAACAGAGCCAGGTGTGGGAAGCTCATCCTCTGTGCTGGATAACGTGATGTCACCACATACATCAGCCCATGTAAGGGCATGTAAGGCTTACTGCACTATGAAGTGCACACCAGAAGAAGAAACAGAATCAGAGCAGTCAAGTCTCACTCAATTTGGGGCTGTTCCATTAGACCCCAGAGCCCAAGGTTGTACCATTCCAGCAGCCATTCCAGGTGGGGAAGTTACCAAGCACCTGAATCTCCTGGTAGGCATGGTTCTAGTATCCCCTAGTGGGGGGACGCAGAAAGTTCCCGAGTGCTGAGAAGCTTTGGAAATTGTTGCTGTATCACCATCAGCACAGCTCACAGGTAGTGGTCTGTTACCATGTCAGTTGAAGCAGCAACAGGGTTAGGTCAACACCAGCCATAATACGCTTCCTCATTACATAAAACTTCCAACAGTCACTTGACCACCCTGCCTTAGCCTCCCTCTAGATTCTATCAACTATTTTGCCTGCTATAACCCCCCTGACCCCCAGCATGCACTTTATGACCAGCGCAATCTTACCAAAGCAAAGTCAGAGAGGGGGAAAGAGCCCTTATTTGTCCTGTTTCTTTGGACAACTTTAACTGATAGAATATATATCTATATCTATGTAGAGATCTATCTATCTATCTATCTATCTATCTATCTATCTATCTATCTATCATCTATCTATCTATCTATCATCATCTATCATCTATATCTTTCTGTCTCTATGTATCTCTATATATCTATATGCACTTACAGACACATAGATATCTATGTAAGTAGTAAATGGGTAAATATATCTATATAGGTATCACTATCAATATAGATATGGATATAAATCTTTGTATCTGTATCTCTGTATCTGCATTCATTTAGGGGGAAAAGTCACATTAGTAATTAATATCTCTTTTCCATAAAATAATTCATTCAATAAAAAGAGCATATTGTATGCAATGTTTTGAAATATTTCCATCAGGGTGTGATTTTGTTGCCAAAAATAATGAAAATTGTGTCATCTGTAAAAAGTCTCATATTTTCATACTTTAACCCATTTAAAAATACATTCTATAAAATGAAATTGCATGTATTAAAAGTATTTTGTGTCCTTCCACTTCCCCTTTGGACCCAGCCCAGTATCTCTAGGACATGCTGGCCCATCACTCTCTCCTGAGCAGTGCAGGCCACATTTTATGATCACATAAACTGCCCACATGCAGCCCTGCTTCTCTCCCAAGATTCTCTTTTGCCCAATTACCAGTCATGCCTCCCTAATTTATGCTCTTACACCATACAACCCTTTGTGACCTCCTACCTCCATTGGCTATGTTGGTTCACACTCAAAATGATCCCCTCTTTATGTGACTTCATCTTAGATCCAACTTAGTGGTAAAATGGTATCTTTTTTGCACTGTTCAAACTTTTCTGCTTCCCTCAGTCAGAATGAGCGGCTCCTTTTCTGAGTCCACAGAGCACTATCTTTGTATTGCAAAAACTATGATCATATCACAACTGTTGGTTTCTATGTGTCCCTACCAGTTATATGTAGTAATACCTTTAAAGACGGGGACCTTATTTTTTTCGTATGTCAATCTGTCTCCTAAAAAAGGGCTTTATAGAAGGTTGATACTAGGCTCTGTTACTTAAAATGATGGAGAAATTATGCTCTCTAGTTCTGTACTTCTACCCTATTTTCCTCTTATGCTTCTGTGTTTTCAGAGTGCTCTGTGAGCACCTTCATTCTTAGCTTCCCTTTTAGCATTTCTTCAAGGACCATACCTATGGTCTGTATATATTTTTGACTGTGTCCACTTAGACTCATCCTTTCCTGGAGGCATGACTCCCCCTCTGTCAGCCCTCATTGAAGCCCTGAAAGTATCTGTTATAATATAGCACATGTCACTCAGTAGCCAAGAGCTCTGGGCTGGAGGACCTTGCAGAGTAGTCTTACCAGAATTACTGATCTTCTCACTTGAGCTTTCATCACACTAGGAGTGGTAGGGTGCATTCCAGACCCCCTGCTGCCTCACACCTCTCAGATCCTTTAAGGCCCAACATTGACCTTAACGCGTTGTCCAATTTTCCACATTTGCCGTAATTTCTCTGACAGACCTACATAATGGTGTATGTTTGTGTTCCTACGTGCTGTTTCCATTAAGCGGGGGCAGCAATGTCAAAAAATCGTGCTGCATTATTCAATTTTTATTGAATGGCCAGCATCTGTTCTGTGGCAAGGATTATTACGACTGGCAGCATTATCATAATAATCAAATAAGTGAGGCCTCTGTTTCAACTGGGCCACTTGACATTTTGCACGTTGTCTGTCTCTTTAACGTCACTTTAGAGAAGATGACTCACTCTGTTCTGGTACCAAACTGCTGGTTGAAAAGAGACCTGGATCTTTCAAGGAGTGGTAGAAGGAGCTCAGGATTAAATTAAGAAGAGTGAGGTTTCAGGTATCAGCAGGGATAAATTCATTCTTCGTGTTGTGTAACAAGTGTCTGACTTTCTCTGGGCCTCCATGTTCTCATTTTTAAAAATAGGGTCCCATTTAGCCCACCGTGCGCAATTTACCAGGAGTTCCCCAGAGAGTAAGTTTCAGTGACATTTCGCTCTTATCCATACCTACATGGAGCTCATTGTACTTGCTCCTCCTACAGTTTCAGTGTAACTATCCTTGGGAAGTCTAGAACCCTCAGTGCTCAGAGAGACACACAGTAACAAAGTTAAGCCTTGGGCAAGGAAATGTATTTGGCAGAGAGAATGTGAGCCTTAGTGTTCTGTCTGCCATTTCCAACTAAAATAAGGACAACCATGCCTCTCCTACGTGTAGAGATGAGGCTTCAAATGCTCAGGTTTTTATGACAGACAGCCTCAGGTCAAAGCTCCCCTCCACCAGTTACTAGGTAAGTCTCCTTAGGCAACTGACTTTACCTCTTTGAACTGCAGCTTCCTTGTTTCTAAAACAAAGTATCAATCATCGTGCCCACTGCAGAAGACTTCAGGAATGAATCAGTGGTGACTTAAATGATACTTAATGGCATGACCAAAATGCTAAGTTCATTAAAAAATAATATGAATAGGGATGCCTGGGTGGCACAGTTGGTTAAGCATCCAACTCTTGGTTTCAGCTCAGGTCATGATCTCCCCGGGTCCTGGGATCGAGCCCCACATTGGCTCCGTGGGGAGTCCACTTGTCTCCCGTCCCTTTGCCCCCCCCTTTGCTCGCTCTCTTTCTCTCTCTCAAATAAATAAATATTTTAAAAATAACAATATGAGGGGCACCTGGTTGGCTCAGTCGTTAAGCGTCTGCCTTCGGCTCAGGTCATGATCCCAGCATCCTGGGATCGAGTCCCACATCGGGCTCCCTGCTCGGCGGGGAGCCTGCTTCTCCCTCTCCCACTCCCCCTACTTATGTTCCCTCTCTCGCTGTGTGTCTCTCTGTCAAATAAATAAAAAGAATCTTTAAAAAAAAAATAAATAAATAACAATATGAGTAAATAATATTAATGGAGTCTTTATGATTTTAAGTATTTTAATTTATATGTTTATGTATTACTTTTTAATGTTCATTGAGTTAGTAAAATGTGAGGTTATGAATAAAACCAGATCCTGCTCCTGAGAAGCTTAATCCTAGTGGGAGAAGTAGCACATCGAGAATTATATGGCTTCTTGGGTAATTGATCATGAACAATGGTCCAGATTTACTGGAGGTATCTTCTTGTGGGAAGAACAAGGATTTGGTGGTAGATGAGCCAATAAAGGCAAATTCTGGCCAAACTGTGAGGACTTGAGCTTTTGGTTCTGGAGGCAGGGAGGAGCCATTTTGGTTTCATTTGTGAAAGTCACAAGAAATGAGGTTTTTTTATTTTTATATTGTTTTAAGTGTTCTTAACTCTCTCTTTCCATAAATATTTATTTAACACCCACAAAATACCAGGCCTTGTGCTAGATGTGCGATAGTCACAAATCACTTAGAGTAATTTAGCTGATACTCAGTGTAGCAGATAGAGCATGAAAAGTAAATAAATAAATGGATACAGGTTGTGGTAAGAACTACTGAAGAACCAAGAAGGGATGCTAAAATGGGTGCTCAGGATTGACTTTACCCAGAACATTCAGGTTCCACGCTGAAAGAGAAGAAGGTGCCAGAAGAATCTGGAGGATAGGAGTCGGGGTATCTGGGGACCTACATGGGAAAGTAACACAGGTGAGAGTCAGGGTGGTGTGGGTGCCTGTAATGAATTTCTGTGGACAGAATATTACTTCTGTTGCTTCTGGAACATCACTCCTTTGGCATTTCATCTTTCAGAACTTTTTGTGTGTTTATCTGTCAAATGGAGCTGCTGCTGTTAACCCACAGACTGGTTGAGAAATACAAATTACTTCATTTAGGACCTGTGTCTTAGTTCATTTGTGCTTCCATGCTGGAGTGCCACCCGGCTGAAACAACAGAAATGTATTTCTCCTAGTTCTGGAGGCTGAGAAGTCTAAGATAAACATGCCAGCTGATCCAGTGCCTGGCGAAAGCCTGCTTCTTGGTTTGCAGACGGCTGCCTTCCTGCTGTTTCCTCACATGGCATAGAAAGGGAGCTCTGGTCCCTCACCTTCCTACAAGGGCAGATATCCCGTTATGGGCACCCAACCTCATCACCTCACTGAAACTCATTACCTCCCAAAGACCCCACCTCCTAAGGCCATCACACTGGGGATTAGATCTTCAACATACCAATTTTGGGGGACATACACATGCAGTCCACAGCAGCGGGGCACCAACAAGTTCACATGAAATATCAGACAGTTCACGTCAGTCCTCTAGTCGGAAATCTTTAATGGTTCCCTCTTTTACTCACAGCCAGTGCCAGAGTCCTCCACATGGCCTACAGGGCCCTCCATCTGGTCTTGGTGGCCTCCTAGTACATTCTCCAGCACTCTATGCCTTTGCCCTTGGTCTTCCTCCACCAGAATCACCCTTCCCTGCTCCCTGGGGGCCTAAATTTCTTCTAGGTCCCCTTCAAGTCTTTGCTCCAGCCCCACCTTCCAATCAGGCTCCCATGACCACTCTACTTATAACCGCAGGCTGCTGTACACCCCACCGCACGCTTTGATGTCTCTTGCCCTGATCCACATATGCATTCCAACATGGTGTCTAAACCACACAATTATCGAGCTCATTCATAGTGAATTGTCTGCTTCCTCAACTAGCATCTAAGTTCTGAAAGGAAAGGATCATGTCTGTTTGGCTCACTGATTTATCCTGAGCACTTAGAACAGTGCCTGGCCCAATAAGTAGTCAGGATTTATTTATAGACTAGATAAACAAATGAGTGAATAGATGGCAATTTGTTGTTAAAGTTGCTGTTATCCAAAGATGATTATTTTAGACTCTGGATCTGACAATGTGAAAGAGACTGGCAAGAATATATCACCTAGGGGCCTGGACTAGACATTCCAAAGAAGTAATTTAATATTATTTTAGAAAGTAAGCATTTTCTCTCAGTTGCCTTTTCTTGAGCCCCTTCATCCACAGCAACTATTTAAATTCCAAATATAAAGTATATATTAAAAATAATCAATTTCATTTAACATATTGAACTGGGTTTATGGGAAGATGCAGTGTAGTTGTCTAATTAGAGAATTAATGTAGGAGGTACATATTGCAGGAAAGACCTCCTTTAGGCCCTGACTGACTGTGGTATTTCATTATGCTTTAATTACTCCAGGTGATTTGTGGTTGGAGATGGATCCCATGCATCATGGAAGCTTTAACTGCTGTGATTTTCCATTATGCAGAGTTTTTGTGCAGGAGAGAGATGAGTTGAGTAAGGAGGATATTTTCTACAACTGGGATAGGGATGGTGCCCCCACCCCAGGGAGGGCGGTATGCACTGTGGAGAAAATGAATCTCTTATGTGGTGGTCACATTGTCAACCAATATAAATCAAAGGAACTGGCCTGGTCAAAATTGGAAGGAAGTCGAATGCAAGAGAAAGTGCCTTTTAGATGAAGAAAAGGAATAGTGAAGCATTGCATTTAGGTAAAGCCCAGGTCTTCTAAAGAGAGGGACCAGCTTCAAATACTGACTAGGTTATATACTGCATGTATGAACAGGGGCATATGACTTAATCTCTCTGAGACTCACTTAATCCATCTACAGAAGGATCTATTTCAGAGAGTGTTGTGATCTTAACTGACATGGTGTGTGCACTGCACTTGGCATATATCAGAACAAGTATTAGGGTTTACCTTCCTTTTTTATCCGCAAAGTGAGAGAACTGGACAATCTCGGTTCTTTTTTCAAGTATTTATCATGCTTCTGTGCTTCATAAAATGTGCTCATTTCCAGGGTACCTGGGTGGCTCAGTCGGTTAAGTGTCATGCTTGATTTTGTCTCAGGTCATGATCTCAGGTTCATGAACCCCATCTTAGGCTCTGCACTGGGCATGGAGCCTACCTAGGATTCTCTCTCTCCTGCTTCCTCTGCCCCTCCCCACCACTCACTCTCTCTCTCTCTTTCTCTCCCTTTCTCTCTCTCAAAAAAAAAAAAAAGATGTTAATTTCCATCATCTCATAAAATCCTCATAATTCATGAGAAAGCTAGCATTGTGTCCACTTTCCAGACTATGAAAGTGAGCTACAAAGAGGTAGAGAGATTTATCCACAAAGTTATCTAGCTGCAGCTAGAACCCTGGTAGAACCAGCTTTATACAACCCTTTATACTACCTCATCTCTCCACCAATAAATAGTGATTCTTTTCCTAAAACAAATACGTCAGATCTCACCTTCTAGTTGATTACTAAAGAAATAACCAGATTCACAGGATTTTCCATTGAGTTAGTACTGACTGATAGAAGGAACATAAAAACACTCTTGTCTCAAAGAAAAAAGATGTGTTAGAGAAAAGCTAATCCCCATCCTTTTCTCCTGGCCATGGTCAAGGGCAATTTTAAAGATAAATGCCTAAGAAACCAGTGATTGTCCTTTTACACATCCAGAGACTTACTGAAATAGAATTGCTTAATTTGGGCTTCAAACTCAATATACTATAAGAGCATGGATTCTATTGTCATTATGCCTGGCTTAAATCCCATCTAGATCTGTGGCTGTGTGACTTTAAGAAAGCACTCCACCTCTCTGAGCCACATTTTCTTAAGTCATAAACCATAAATCCTGCAAGAATGAAATTTGGAGATTTTCTAGGTAGATAGAGGTATAGCTTTAGGTATATATTCCTTAGTATGGTGCCCACGTGTAATAAGCACTCAGTACAAATTAGCTTTCATTAGTATGAAGATTAGTAAGAAAAATGGTATCAATGAAAATTTCTCTTCTATGAATCAGCAACCTCCATTTTTCTAATAGCAAGCAACAATTACCAAAACAAACTTTTAAGGGAAAATGGAATGGAACTTTAAGAGTCGTTAAGGTTCAAATAGGAACCCTGATAGACTCAACAGAATTGAGGGACATTGTTTCGAAACCTGAATAATATGTCTTTGCTAGTTAGTAATTTACCTCTGTGGTGAAATTATCCAGGATCTTGGGTTGAGGAAATATTATATAATACTGTAAGGTTCAAAGCTTAACTTTTCCAATATGGAATTATTTCTTGCTTTATGAGCTATGGGGAAGGTACAGAACAAACGTAGAAGTTTTGGAAAACAATTTGACAAAACAAATGTTATCCAATAAAATTAATTTCTCAGAGAATTATTTACAGTAGTAAGCAAAGTAAATTCCTCACAACAATCTTAGAAACTATATTTTGTTAGCCTATTTTTTCTTTTTCCTTTTTTTTTTAAAGATTTTATTTATTTATTTGACAGAGAGAGACACAGCTAGAGAGGGAACACAAGCAGGGGGAGTGGGAGAGGGAGAAGCAGGCCCCCCGCGGAGCAGGGAGCCCGATGCGGGGCTCGATCCCAGAACCCTGGGACCATGACCTGAGCCGAAGGCAGATGCTCAACGACTGAGCCACCCAGGACCCCGTTATTAAATTTAAAAACAGACTTACAAAATTCAAAAGTCACAATAGGATATTTTGGAGATATTAAAATTAAATGTGGAAAGCATTTTTTAATGGCATTGCAAAATGTTTGTATTTTAATATTAAATGGAAGCAAAATCAGGTGACTGCATGGGTTATGCAAAATCTCAACTATAAAAAGCTATTCTTTGGGAAATGTTATGGCAGCAATTAGTTCTGAGATATGAATATGGATGAGAGTTTATTTTATTTTATATTTAATTTATTTTATTATTTTATATTTTACTTTTATTTACTTCAAAAAGGAAAACATATGCCATTTACAGTCAAAAAATAAAATACTATTTTAAAATAAGTCATCTCTAGAAGATAGAAAATAAAAGGACATTTTTCTCCCCATGGAGTTAAAGGCACTCTCAATTTTGCTGGTTTAGTGTTTTGTGAGCTAACTTTACCAACCCTGACCCACAGTGGCAGCGAAATCTCTCCCTGTCCCTGTTTGACTCCTGTGTGAAAAAAGAAACAAGCTGTTCACATCTGTCTTATCTTTTAATAATTGTATTTTAAATTATAGCTATTTGTCAAAAACTCTTAAACTTGTAGCTGTGGATCTATAAGTTCCATGACCTATCTTCTCTGGAAAGGGCTGATGTGATTAGAAACGGTTCTATTATCAATCATTCAACTCAGGCACTCGCTCATCCTCTCTTGTTCACTCTCTCTCTCTTCAATTACTCTAAATATTTTAGACAAAAGATCAGACCCACCCTACCTCCTCTCAGCTATGGTTATCACTAAGGCAATTTTAAATCTTCCCTTAGAAAGAACTTTCCTGGGGAGACTTCTTGCCAGTGCCAATTAAGGGAAAGCTAATTCTTACACTCTCCATGGACTTAGCATTAGATTGTAACAAATGTGGTTAAAAATAGCCCCTTTGAAACAAAGTGACTTTTCTGACATTTGATGGGGTCTTTAGTTGGTTTTTATTCCTCAGGTCCTGAGGACTAGCACATTCCAAAGTGTCACTTACTTGTGAAAGTAGTCTGCAAAGGAGATGTTCCTCCTCTCCTGACCCTGGGAGAGACTTCTGTAGAAAAAGGAGAGAGATCGAGAGTTGAAGATTGTTCCTGTGTATTTGCCTTCCTTCTCTTAGGCATAAACAGGACATTTTGAGTATGCTCTTCATCTCTCCATCCAGCCTCTTTGTCTGATCTCAGAGAAGTTCTTTGTCTCATGGTTTACCACGGGAGAGAATTGTAGGGCTGCTCTGCCTGCATTTCTATCTGGAAATTTACAGTTAGATAGTTCCTTACTCAGCTCTCCCCATCCCCTGTACAAGCAATTTCACCTTCTTATGTAGTAATTGACTGTATATGTGTCTTTCTTTAAACTATCCTCTAAGACTATGATCCAGAAAAATGTCTTATTTTCTTTGAGTAGATTGTAACAATTTGTCTTACAATATTTAGATCCATGGAGACTAACTCTATTTGTTTTAAATCAAATTAAATCTGAGCACCCACTGACCAAGGCAGCGACTAATTCAATCTATTATATTATGGGGTCCACCTGTCTTCCTTGGGAACCAAGACCACACCTCCGAAATAGGAAGGGGATGTGGTCTTCAGTCAGCTGTGGGCGCCATCCTTGCCTTAGTGCTTTCCTCCACAGTGCACCATAACTAAGCCCTCAGTTCTCAGCCCAGCAAAGCTCTGAGGCCTCAGGTCTTCATGTCAAGTCATGGCTGACAACCTGGAGCAGTTCTGTAACCAAGGGGCAGCAGGCAAGCAGGGCAAGATCTCCACAGTTCCTAAATCTCTAACCTGCCATTCCCTTCCATTATCCCACCTCCCTCCCTCCTAGATGGGAATCCTCAGTGAGATTCTCTCTTCCCTGCTTGATGAGCCCTCACTTCCCAAATACACCCTGATTAGACATGCATCTGTGTTTTTTGGCCCTACAATGTCTTTTCAGCCTTAAAAACACAAAAATGTTGAGAACCTACTAGATGAAAGCTTTTTCACAAGGATAATCTTGCATGGAACTTGCATTTTTTTTTACCTGAGTTGGGTAAAGAGATCTACATTTAATGGATAAAGAAACTGAGACCCAGAGAGCTGAGGTAACTTGACAAATATCATGGAAGTCTTAGACCAGAACTGGTAATTGGTCCCGATCATCTCATTGATTTCTCATCCTTCCTGTATTACATAAGCTAGCCAGCGGTCCCAGTTTGCATAGGATTGAGAATTTCTGAGGACATGGGCTTTCAGGGCTAAACCTGGAACAATTCCTGTTAAGCCAGGGTGAGTTGGTCACCTTATTACTACGTACACCATGGTTCCTATCTTGGAGGCCCCAAAAAGGGTCACAGAGTTTATACAATACTTTAAGTATTACAAAAGCTAAACAAAATCATTTTTTTATTAAAGATTTTTTTTTATTTATTTGACAGAGAGAGAGATAGCGAGAGCAGGAACACAAGCAGGGGGAGTGGGAGAGGGAGAAGCAGGCTTCCTGCCAAGCAGGGAGCCCTGTGTGGGGCTTGATCCCAGGACCCTGGGATCATGCCCTGAGCTGAAGGCAGACACTTAATGATTGAGCCACCCAGGAGCCCCTTAACAAAGTCATTTTTACTCACATTACACTTATTAACTTTGTCTTTGGGTCACTATTTCTACTTCTCCTCCATTTTCTTTTACCTTCTTCTGCTCTTTTTGTTGTTGTTGTTGGGGATATTTAATTTGATATGTTAGCTGGTGCCTAGCAGAAGCCCCATGCACTTCTTACTGCACAGACTTTGAGGAAGGGCCTCCCTCCTTCTGATTCCATTGTCATTTTAATGCATATTTAAGAGGCATGTTAAAATTAGACATGGTTTCAAATTCAGGCACTATCGCTTCTGACTAGCATTGCCTTGAGTGAATCATTTAAGCTCCTGTATTTTATAACAATATTCCACATTCCATCCATCTCATTCCATTCTCAGGTTCAAATGTGGTGTTCTGAATAAAAGTAATTAAAAACTTTAAGTATGAATATTCTTGCCATGTAGCGATGCTTTTTCTGTTTAGAGAGAGAGGATGATGACCTGGTTTTTTGTGGGGTCTTACTAAGAGGAATGAATATCTTTTGGAAAAACACATTTCTGAATTAAGATTATTTTGATCAGTTGTTGATTTATTATAGGTAGCACAAGGGGCACATTTCTACTTTGGACTTCCTGGGAGGTATCTGGATGTGATCATGTGTATCTTGGTATAAATCCACACTTGACTTAACTGATTCTTGGTATAAATCTACTCTTGACTTAATTTGTTCTTGCAGAATCATCAAAAGTGTGTCTGAGTGACTTTGCTGGTCATGGTCTCTTGTGCCAACATGTACTGTGGGCTTGGATCCCCTGGAGTGCAGTGATAAATCACCCACTTCAATCTGCACCATTGCTGAGTTGCTGCAGTGTCCAGAGAGCTCTTTTTGAGAGGAAAGTGTCCCTGCTGATTATCTCAGGCACATGAATGCTGTTATCTAGCCAAGAATGAGTTCATGTGTAAGGTTTTTAATTCAGGCCACCATGGATACCCAATCTTCTCAGGAAATCCCTGGGATGCCATGTGTGAAAGGGGTAAATAGAGAAGAAAGATGATGAAATCTAGAAATCTCTTGGAAAATCTGGTTGTCTGGAGAGACAGTCTGAAGTGAAAAAGATGAAAAGAATGGGGAGAAATGTAAAGTTCTGAAGTTTAGCCTGAAGAATGAAAAGTCAGCCAGTTCATATCAGAGCTCCCTGTTTGGGGATTTATTTGGTTAAGATGTTAAAAAAGTGTTTCTTTGATTCCCATTCTGCTATTGTTCTTTCATATTTAAAGACAGAGAATTTCAGAATGGATTAAAACACATGACCTAACAATATGTTGTCCATAAGAAACTTACTTCAAATGTAACAACAGAAAAAGGCTGAAAGTAAGAAGGTAGAAACAGATATATTATTAAAATATTACATGAAGGAAAGCAGGACTGGCCATATTAATATCAAATAAACTAGACATAGAATAAAGCAAATCACCAGAGACAGAGAGGAATATATTATAATGATACAACAGTCAAAATCCCAAGGAACATAGCAATCCTAAGGTAGATGCACCAAATCACATAGCTGCAAACTATGTGAAGCAAAAGCAAATAAAATTGAAAGGCTAAATAGACAAATTACAATTATACTTGGAGATTTCAACATTTGTTTCTGAACCATTGATAGAACAACTAGACAAAAAGTCAACGAGAATATAGAAAAACTCATAAACACCACCAATCAGCAAGATACACATTACATTTATAGTACACACAACAGTAGAAAAAACATTACCTTCAAGTCCACAGGGAACATATATTGGGATACACCATATCTTGGGACATAAAACAAATCCTAACAAATTTAAGAAATGAAATCATACAGAATGTATTCTCTGAACATACTGAAATCAAACTATAAATTTAATCACAGGAAGTTAAAAGGAAAATCCCACACATGGAGACTAAATAACACCTGTCTAAATATTTCAGAAAATGAAGAGGGAGTCTCAAGGGAAATTTTAAAAATGCATTGAACTGAATGGCAATGAAAATACAAAACTTTGACAACTTAGATGAAATGAATTAATTTATTGAAAAACAGAAACTACCATAATTCACCTAATATGAACTAGAAACCTTGAATAGCCTTATAGTTATTAAGGATATCATATTTATAATTTAAACAGTCTTCAAAAAGAAACTTTCGGACCCAGATGATTTCTTTGGGGAATTTTACCAACATTTAGGAAAATAACACCAATTTGATACAATCTTTGACAGAAATAGATGAATTGGACTTTATCAACATTAAAAAAACAAATTGCCCTATCAAAGACCCTGTAAAGAGCAGAGAAAAATGAGCTACAGAGTGGGAGGAAATATTTGCAAACTACATATCTGAAGAAGACTAGTATCTAGAATATATAAAGAACTCTCAAATCTCAACAGTTAAAAAAAAGATTAATCAAAAAAATCCCATTAATCCAAATAGACAAAGAGGTACAAAACATGAACAGAAATTTCACCAAAATGGATGTAGCAGGGATAATTAAGCACAAAAAATGATTTTCAATATCATTAGCCATTAGGGAAATGCAAATTAAAACCACAATCAGATATCACAACACAGCTATCAGAAAAGCTAAAATTAAAAATAGTGACCATAAAAAATGCTGGGAAGAATGTGAAAAAAATTGGACCATCACACATGGCTGATAAGAGTGTAACAGAGGACAGCCTCTCCAGAACAGATTTTGGCAATTTTTGTAGAAACTAAGAATGTAAACACCATATAATCCATCAATTGCTTTCATGGACACTTATCCCAGATAAATAAAAACTTATATTCATGTTAAAACCTGCACACAAATGTTTTTAACAACTTAATTTGTAATAGCCCAAAACTGGGAACAACTCACATGTCCTTATAGAGTGAAACAAACCAAAGCATGTCCATACCACGAAGTATTGATCAGCAATAAGAAGGAATAAAGTATTAATAAATGCAACAACCTGTGTAAATCTCCAGAGAATTATGCTGAATGAAAAAAGCCAATCTTAAAAGGTGATTGTATCGAGTGATTGTATTTATAGAACATTATTCAAATGAAGTAATTATAGAAACAAATTAATTGTTGCCAAATGTTAAGGAGAAGGTAAGATGGAAGGCAGGTAGGTGTGGCTAAAACTGGGCAACGTGAGGGATCTCCGTGGTGATCAAAATGTTCTACAGAACATTTTATTGTATCACTGTCAATAACCTTGTTGTGACATTGTCAAACATTGCAGTTTGACAAAAGGTTACCATTGGGTGAAACTGGGCAAAAAGGTGTGTGGGATTTACCTGCATTATTTCTTACAGGTGAATGTGAATTTGAAATTACCTCAAAATAAAAAAAAAAAAGTTTAATTAAAAAATGTATATCCATTTGTTTCTGATTGAGGTGATCTCTAAATGAAAGAGAGAAAGAAGGAAGGGAGGTAGGAAGGAAGGATAGATGGAAGGAAGGAAAAAACAAGGAAAGAAGGAAGAGAAATGTACACTTCCTTAAAGACACAGTTCATATCAATGGTTTAAATGGAAGATGTGTTTCAAATGAAAGCACATTGAAGGGTTAGGTTAAACCTGTATTCAGGTAGAGGTCTTCTAAAATAAGATGCCTTGAAATACACATAAATTATAAAGGTTATTTATTTCACATACTGTTTTAATATAATGGGATTATTGATGGGAATGTCTAAATTTTATATTGCGCTTTACTCTTACAATGGATTTTCACAAATCTGTGGTTCAGATCACACATTCATTTATTCAATACAGACTTATTATTACTATATAAACAATTGTCATGATCAGCTACAGGAGGAAATAAAATAATACAGCTTTGATAGTTTTTATTTTTACGGTCAGATTTGTCCCATCACATTATTAAACAGAAAATAAAGAGAGCTAAGATTCAGAGCCAAGAAAGTGAAGACAGTCTTTTTGAAGCTTGAAAACCAAACTATGAAAATAATAGAATTCCCTTTTTTTTTCCTGATAGATAAGTGACTTTTGAAATAGGTTAGCATTAGTAAGTTTTTTGGTTATCCATTTTTTTGCAACCCACCACCTCAAAACTTACTGGTTTAAATGATAAATTGATTATCTCTCATATTTTCACTGGGTCAGGAACTCAGACAAGGCATTGTATATATGGCTTGTATCTGCCCCATAATATCTAGAATTTCATCTGGGAAGACGCAAAAGCTGGGAGGTGAGTTATCTGAATGAGTCCTCACTCACATGCCTGGTGACTGATTTGGATTATCCACTCAGACATCAACCAGGGCTGTTGGCTGGAAGCTCTGTCTTTGGTGTATTCTCTCTTTATGGGCTAGTTTGGGCTTCCTCACAACATGGAAGTTAAGTTCTTAGCATGAAGCATTCCCAGAGGCCTGGGGTCCCAAAATGGAAGGATATAACTTCTACTGTATTCTGTTGGTAAATCAGTCATAGAGCCCAGATTCAAGGGGATGGGGACCATAACCCATCTGTTCGAAGGGAATCATCAAAGAATTTTGAGACCGTGATTAAAAACTGCCACAGTCATCCTACTGGCCACACACTGTTAACATTCCTCCCAAATGCAGTATAAATTCTCTCCCCACCAAGAACCTCCAAATCCCATCTCATTGTAGTATCAGACTAAGTTTAAGGTAGGATTTCATCTTATAAATCAAGCTCCTCAGGTACTGACTATCAAAGAATGTTAGGGTCATATTTAAAACCACCACAGGGAACTCCAGATGAGAGACTCCATGTTTCAGGAAGAGAAATGTGAGGTTGACATAATGTGGACATTATGTGTCTCATTATGTCAACATGGAAGGTGTTTCCCTACATTTCTTAGTTATAGAAAGCATGTAGCTAAATATGAAACAGTGTCAGTTGAAAACAGGATTCACAGGATATGCAGAATTTTTCAGGCTCTTTTCATGGAAGCATTTTGGAATACATTGTACAGGAAGAGCTATTTAATATTTAAAGGAGCTATTAAATCTTTATTTATATCTCAAGAAAGGATTTTCTTTTTCATCTCCAAAATAAGAATGGAGTATATGAATGATACACAACTCAAATTCTTTGTTTTTTTTTTTTTAAGATTTTATTTATTTATTTGAGATAGAAAGAATGAGAGATAGAGAGCATGAGAGGGAAGAGGATCAGAGGGAGAAGCAGACTCCCTGCTGAGCAGGGAGCCTGATGCGGGACTCGATCCTGGGACTCCAGGATCATGACCTGAGCCGAAGGCAGTCGCTTAACCAACTGAGCCACCCAGGCGCCCCTCAAATTCTTTGTTGAACTAGCTACCCATCAACCATGGTTTGACTGATTCCCTCAGAGCAACATTTTTGAAAATGTCCGTGTCACCAGAGGTTGCTCAGGAGTCATATACTATTGTTAACTTGGCTTTGGTGAAGTAAGACCACGTGTGATTTTAACCTGTGGATAGGTGGTTCTATAGAACCTACCCTCCACATCATGAACACTTCCTTTATATTTCAGCCCCAGTTTCTCATGCCTAGAGATTTTCCTGATGGCTGTAACAGAAAAGGGAAGGCATAATTTCATCATTTCACTGTGACATTGATAATAGAAATAACATGCAACCATAATATACAAGCATACTTTTATTATTGCTGAACGATATAGTAAGCATCAATGTAGAAGGAGCCTAGGAACATGGAATCCAGATTGTAAAATACCTGGATGGGATGTTGTACGAAACAAATACAGTGAATTTCTTAGTACAGCTGTAATCCAGCAAGAGAATCTGACGGTCATCTCTTTAAACGAGGGTCCAAAATCCTCTGAGGAAGACCAGTAGCTGATTAAGTGAGGGTTACATCTGGACTGAGGCCTTAATGTAAGCAGCCATCACAATCCTCTCCTACATCTTCTCACAGTAAGAAGTGGATAGGTAAGGATATTACCCTGAAAGGAGAGTAGTTTAAAGTACTCAAACTTCATCTAACTATAACACTAGAGTCAGAGAAAAAGGCAAAAAAAAAAAAAAAAATGAGTAAGGTATGTGGCTCCTACTTGTGTACCTGCCAAACCCAAAGAAAAGCATCCCAGGTCCCTAAAGAGTGATGGTTTCTCATATTGAGTCCAATGACTCCCAGCTGGTCCTGCATATCTATTTGGCATAGTGCCAGTTTATGTCTGTTGTCCTGCTATGGTCATTAATGTCTCTTTTCCTTCTTAGAAGTCCAGTTTGGATAATTTATGAACTGAATGTTTGTGTCCACCCCCCCAAAACTCATATGTTGGAATCTCCCAACATATCCCATAGGAGGTGGGTTCTTTGGGAGGTAATTATAGTGAAGACCTCATAAATGGGATTAGTGCACTATATGAAGAGACAGGAGAGAGTTCCCCTCCTGTCCCTGCTCACCATGTGAGGACACAATGAAAAGGCGCCATCTGCAAACCAGGAAGTGGACCCTCCCCAAAACCCGACCACGCCAGCATCATGACCTCTGACTTCCAGCCTCCAGAACTGTGGGAAATATATTTTTATTGTTGATACCCACCCCCCCCATTTATGGAGTTTTGTTATAGCAGCCCAAGCTGAGTAAGACAGATGAGCTATCCCATTGAGTGGGATCCCTGAAATCATATTTTAAAATTTTGGCGGAATTGTTTCCTTTTCTTCTCAAAGGGAGTTGTAAGGACCAAATCAGAGGCCATCCAATTCTTCCTTGTTTTTATTTTTTTTTTTTTCAAATATCCTTACTCTTTTGATATGAACTACTGTATTATTTACTTGGTTTAACACAAAGGCTTAGAGTCTACTTGGTCACAGCACCTTGAGGCTAGGGGTTGTGTTTTATTCACTTCTGTATACACAGCACTTGTTACTCTGTTTGCCTGAGTCGAAAATAAATAAATGGTTGTTCAGTGAATGGATTTTGCTCTTCATTCTTTTTGAGGGTACAATTAAGTCTCAGGAAATAAATAGCTGTGTTATGTGTAGTCATTTGATCAGGCACTAAATGTGCTTCTTTGGATCAGAACACTCACAGCCAAAAGGAACAAGTTCTCTTTAAGGAAGGCACATAGTGTCTCTCTGAGAAACCTGAATCCAGCTTTTTTTCACTTCACAGCAGGGGCAGCCCTTGCCTGAGATCTCCTTCTTAATGATTTATTAATGCAGTCACATCTGACAGTTTTTAATTTTGCTCGCTCTGAATGTTATTTTTGACACTGTTGATTATAGCGTCCTCCTGGCTCACTTTGAATATCATGTCAGCTTAGCTGTTTTGACTCTGAGCGTGCTTCACTCCTGTTTGCTCAACAGCAATCACCATCCCCAATGAGAGGCCTCTTTCCTTCCCCTGCCTTGACAGAAGATTGGGCTCTCCCTGGAGAGGCCTGGCATCATGCATCTCTCCACTCAGCCTCTCCAGACAAGGCAGCAGTCCTCTAAAGAAGAAAAAAGCAATCTTTGGTGGAGTGGAAAGAAAGAAGGCTTTGACACCAGGCTCGAGGTGTTGGTGTTCTGCCTCCATGTGACAAGTGACTTTACCTGCCCGCGCCTTGGGGTCCTCCTCTCTAAGTGGGGATAAGTCTGCCTACCCCAAGCTATGTTTGTGAAAATTCTCCAATTACCTAGTACATCATGCTATGCCTAGTGGAGCCCATCCTCCCAGAATGACATTTAATAAGAAGCCCTTGTACAAAGGGTCATCCACTGACTCAGCTTCACGGTGGCATTGCCCATGAAGCTAGGATAGGAATTAAAAGGGTCTCTTGACTTTGGAATCCTGACATGTTTTATTCCTGTTTTTCTTCATTCTGGTAACATTTTTTATAAAAATTGTATTCAAATATGACTGCCTCCTACACAAGATTATAAATTCTTACTGAGAGTGAAAGTTCTCAATTCTTTAATTTTGGATTTCCTCATACCTTTGGAACCACATAATAATGATGCAAACTAGGATTTCAGTGAAGAAAAAGGGTGATATTATTAATGACTCCAGGGTGATAAATCAAAATCCGGCACCGTCTTCACCAAACCAATACGGCTGCCCTACATAGAAACCCTGGCACAATCGTAGCCACACAGAGAACAGTTAATATATTACACTTTAAATTTACACACCAGTGCCTCACAAATCAAAAGCAGCATTTCCAAATTCCGACTTGTGTGCCACTGACCTATTTCTAATCTTTCATTCCATATATACACAGCTGGCATACAGATTCTATCTTCCAAAACAGACATATCGCTGCATCTTTGGCTTTTTCCCTCTCTTAATAACCACATCCCTAGGGCTGCCAAGTTTGTTTGACCCTTTATCCTAAATACTCTGAAAATCTCTTTCCTTTCTACCTTCCTCGGTGGTGCCACCTCAGCCCAGTTCCAATTATGAATATCATAAAAAAAACTTTCAAAGTGATATTTTCAATTCTACTCCCCCTGCTCATCTAAAAAAAAAAAAAAGTACTAATCTTACTTGATTAATTATAATGAATTAATTAAATTAATAATTTAATCTAAGATAATTACATTAGCTCAAATATGATCATTTGACTTCCACATTCTAAAAACCTCTGATGTTCCCCCATTGACTTTATTACAAAACTCAGTCCCCAAACCACTACAGATGCTGATCTGATCTCCATACACAGTTGAATCCCCACAACCTGGTTTCTCCTCCCTGTCCACTGTTGCAGACCCTCCTAATATTTTGTGCTTCCTGAACAATGATTGTTTTACCCATCACAATCCCTTCTATCTTCCTGGGCTTGCCTTTCTATCTCCTTTACTTGAAGAATTCCTAATTTTTATTCCAACTGCAATTCATTTGGTGCCTACTCTGTGAAAGCACTCTGCCCCCCTTAGGAAGAACTGGGAATTAACTGCCTTTAAAATTCCAAAGCACTTTCTCCACATCTCTGTAACAGCGGAGAGATTGTTTTAAATGCCTATATCTCTGCATTGGAGTGTGAACTTTGTAGACAAGGACTCTGGTTTATTAACCTCTGTATTTCCAGCTTCTTGAAAATACCATGTAGATATTGGATATCCATATATGGAGAAAAAGTAAATAAGAAAAAGCAGGCGATAGTAGAGTTCTTGATTTCTGGGCATCTTTTCAAAGTGCTGACATTCAGAAATGTTAATGTTGCTGATGATAAATAATGGTATTATTATTATCCTTTGATTAGTAGTACTGATGGGACAAGCACACACTCCTGAACACTGATTGTGGTCTAAGCGCTATGCTGGTATGTACGTGTTGATTACCTTCTGTGTGCCTATTGCTCCTATAGGTGAGAGGATGATAGTAGCAATTATAACAATACCATTAATGGAGAATACTATATACTAGGTATGTTCTAAATTAGGCACTTGATAATTAATTGATTTTTTTTTTTTTTTTTTTTTTTTTTTTTTTAGAGAAGAGATACAGGCTAAACAAATTACCAGAGCCATACAGCTATTAAGAAGTGAAATCAGGAATCAGTTCTGGGAATTTCAACTCTAGCATCTGTGTTCTAAACATCTCTGCTATCCTGGAACAGGCCAAAGTCTCTTTTCACATGAAGTTGACATACACACGAAGGAAAAAGAAATAGATAATGTAAGTAAGTAAGTAAATGACAAATTATTTGCAGAGAACAATGCAGGGAGTTGTAACAGAGTAATAGCAAGTGAAGGTTGGAACACAAAGGCTCCAGTGTAAGTGAAAAGAAAAACGGGATAGACTCCTTGCCTGCTGGAGGAAATAGCAAGCAGTGTGTCTCTGAGGGTCTTGTGAATATGACCATTTTGAGGACAAGGAAGAAAGTCTGTGTGTCTCAAACACATTGAGCAAGTTAGGGAGTCTCAGAAATAAGGTTAGAGTCGAGGCAAGAGGAAGAAGTCCTATCTCAGTGACAGCTTGGTTTTTATCCTAAGTGGAATTGAAAGACAGTGGAGGGTTTAAAGAGGGGGAAACTGATTTACAGTTTTAAATTGATCTGGCCAGAGACACTGGTTAGGACTCCATTGCAAAGGCCCAGGGTTGCAATAATGGTGATTTGAACCTGGGTTGTAGCAGTTCAAATGGAGATAAATACCTGCATATAAATAAAAATGCATGATATTTAGAACTTCACATCTTGCACTCACTATTTTATAAGATAGCATGATTTTTCCCATATTAGCTAGGAGGGAACTGAGGCTCAGAGTGACTTAGCATTTTAACCAGGGAAAATTCCCAGTCAATATCTATTACATGAGCTGAGTAAGGATTTGAACCTACATCATGTGCCTGGTTCCAAAGCCCATGGCTTTGACATTCAGACATTTCTGAGGGAAGACAAACATCTCCCAGGGGTTCAGAAGATTCTGAGGTTGCTGTGGCTGATGACAACAGTGAAAGTGGAAACTGGGGGTATAGAGCAGTGAGCAGAGAGTATAGAAAACTTAAACATAGCTCAGAAAATCCCTGATGGGGGAAGAACAGTCGTGTGGTGGTGACTGTAGGTGGGCTATGGTCATAATGATGATGATGGTGATGATGATGATGATGCGGACTGGCCTGGTGTAGTGCCTTCCTGTGTTTGGACTCACTGAGAACTGGAATGACCTCAGTGATGGCAGATACAAGTGGGGTTCCACGGTCTGGACACATACATGAAGATCCAGACATCCAACCTGGCAGAAACTGGAAAGTGGTGTCTGAACAGAGAAGATGATCTCACAGACTATAACCAGGGTGAAAGAGCTTAGACATCATTTTTAGAACATAAGATAAAGCGTTCCAGTGGTCGTTAGGGAACTCATGGCAGTTCAACTACTAGACTCCAGGTCTGAAACCACCACCAACCAATATCTGCAATGAAGTCTTATAGGTACCATGGTATGGGGTGTTTTTTTGGGGTTTGTGGACTCAGTTTTAATGTGGGAGAACTTACCCTCATACCACCAAGCAATTCTTGAACATCAACTGAGTGTCCTATATTTCTATCTAATTCAGACACTACCTACTTGGAGATAGCATCATATTCCACACATCAAAGGTTGAGTCTTACAAGACTGTCCCCCCCCCACTTCAGACACCAATCTGTTACTACCTGTGCTTTTGACTGACAAACTATAGATTGGGGGTTCCATTGACCCCTCCTTGGACTTCAGACACCAGTTGCAAGTCCAGGTTGTTACCTGTCCTTCTGACCAACAGGCTATAAATAGAGATATCCAAGACTTCCTCCTTAGGTTTCATTACTTTGCTAGAGCAACTCACAAAACTCAGAGAAACATTTTATTTACTACATCACCAGTTTATTTCAAAAGGATATAATTCAGGAGCAGCCAGATAGAAAAGATGCATAGAGCAAGGTATGTGGGAAGGGGCTCAGAGTTTCCATGACCTCTCAGAATGTGCCTTTCTGCCCAAATCTCCACATGTTCACCAACCTGGAAGCTCTCCAAACTCTATCTTTTTGGCTTTTATGGAAACTTCATTACATAGGCATGATAGATTAAATCTTTGGCCATTGGTAAATATTTCAACCTCAAGCCTCTCTCTCCTCCCTGGGAGGTCAGGGGGTGAGAATGAAAGTTCCAACCCTCTAATCCCAAGATAGGTTGCTCTAGCAACTAGCCCTCCTCCATGGGTATGGTCCAAAAGTCACCTCATTAACATAACAAAAGACACCTTCATGGCTTTCATAATTTAGGAAATTCCGAGGGTTTTAGGAGCTCTGTGCCAGAAATGGGGATGAAGATCAAATATATATTTCTTATTATAAATCACAATATCCTAGGTATGTAGAGGGTAACACAGGAGCACACAGAAAGAGGGATTAACTCAAACTTGGGGGTTTAATAACAAGCAAATCTTATGACAGGTTATTAAAAAATTGGTAAGTGTTAAGGTGAGAGAATAGGGGATTTACATGTTGTAAAGCCCATGCCATTTCACATACATTGCCTTAATTGCCCTTCCTGATTGATGTGTGCCTTGATGATTCCTGTTCTATGAGGAAGGAGACTGAGGCTTAGAGAAGTAGAATACCTTGCCCAAGGTCACTCCTAGGGAGTTGAACTTATTCAACTTCACAACCTACATCTTGAACACTCTGTAAGCAACTCCCTGTGGCTGAAGTCCAAAGAAGCAAGGGTTATCTCTGAAGAGCAATACTGTAGGTGACAGCAAAAGACAAATCCCAGTGGTGTTTGGGGCCCACTTAGAAATGTTGTCTTCTATCCATTAATGGATTTTCAACTGGAAATTACATAACATATGTTTGGGGTCTTTCTTCAAAATTGGTTCAAGGCCTGAGGTAACATCTGGAGAAAACTACATGAGTAGTTTGAGTTTCCGAGTGTCAGGACAGAGGTGAAGAAAGAGGTAAAGAATCAGGAATAGGAGTCCTTGATCCTTAATTGACCCTGGATTTGTAGATAATCTGGTCAAGTAATCAATTTTGTGACTCTTAGGAGTTTTGGAAACTGGACATATTTTTTCCTCCTTGAGTCTTGCTTTGCTTATCTGTAAGATGACACTGATGGAATATGATGGCTAATTTCCCTTTAAATCTCTAATTCCTTTATATAACAAAGGCAAAACACCCATAATTTAGAACCCAATGATTTCATAAGTAGATAAGATACAGCATGATTCTCTTTAAAGAAATTCATATGCAACTAAAATTAATACCATACAACACTCTTCAGATAAAATCTGTGATCTCATCTCCGTGATCCAAACCCACCCCTTATTATATTTCACAATGGCAGAATCATTCATCTAACTGTCCAGTTCCAAGCCTTACCAAATATCACCACATTTGATGAATGTTCAGACCACGTAGAGTCTATTTCCTTAACACATTGATGCCTTATAGAAAGACTCGCCATTTCTTACTTGAGTTGCTATAGCGTGATCACCATCTGGTTTCTGCCTCTCACCTGGATCTCCCCAATTCTCCTTTCTCACATTTGTCAAATTAATAATTTCAAACAAATATCCAATACTATCTCATCTCCGTTGAAAATCCTTCAATGACCCCCTATAACTTTCTAGAAAAAAAATTCCAACTCCCTATCTTAATATGGGAAGCCCTTCATAATTTATATGACTTGATCTTTATTACATTGAGAAGCACATTCAACCACTCCCTACTTCACATGTATAATTCCAACCAGAACAAGGGATTTAAAATTCCCTGAAAATAGCATACTTGTACATCTAGCTTTCCAAATTATTCTTCATCTTGCTTAAAATATGCTTTGATTCCCTAATATTTTCCCATGATCAGCCCTGATATTTCTAATTATTTATCTAGATTCAGACAAATACTTTCTTTTTTCTAAAACCTCCTCTTCCTCAAAGCCCCACTCACCCGAGGTCTCTGGGATCCTCTCCTATGTTGATGACACTTCAATGTTCTTACATAATATTTCTACCACAGAAATTATCACATTTTACTATTATCAATTTACATATTAGCACTGGAGTAAACTTCATGATTGTTGCTAAAAAAATGACTTATTCATCTCTGTATCTTCAGTCTGTGTTTAGCACATAGTAGGTACAGAAAAATGTTTTGAATAAATGAATTACTGAATTCATGTTCTTCTTTTCAGTTAAGAAGGTCCATGAAATGGACTCAAATAATAATAGTTTGTTAGTTCAAGTTGCAATATGGACATGAAAACTGTGAACACAAATAATGCATTACCTATTTTTTTCATTCAAAATTTCCACAATTCTAGCAGATGTTCTCTCCAGTTACATCTTAATGAATGAGATAATTCTGTGCTTTGTATGGTTGTCTCAAGGAAGGAATTATATTCAGGAACTCAACAATGTCCCAGTAAATAATAGATAGCAAGATTATTGCCTGTAGAAACAAATAATTTAGGTTTTGGGTAGTTGTGAAATGGGAAAAAAAAGTCATAATATTTATGATAATGAAATAATTTAACAAATCTAATACAAGTCCTTAAACTATAATTGTCACTCTCTTTCCTGCTTTATTGTGTACAAAATGCTCATCTAAACACCTCGAGTGTGAAAATACCACTCCTGGCTATAAAAACCACTGTCTGGAATGTATTTCAGTTCTCTCATATTTCCATTTTATCCTTTAAATTATTTTAAGTCATCAAGCCAATCAATGTCAACAGATTGAAAAGGATGCTATTTAATTTCATGAGCAATCACAACATTTTTATCTATGCAAAGTAAGATAGTAAGGATAATTGGGCCTTATGCCTGATGGCTCAAAGCAGTTCTCTGTGAGTGGCAGGAAGGACTTTCTACCATCCTTCATCTCTACCTGAATGCACAGTGTAACATGGGAAGCTTCAGCATTTCAAGGGAGAAGGGAACTCCAACCTCATTCTGTAATAAAATGGACATGTGCATATCTATGGGTCCACTTAAAATGTTTTAGGCATATTTTGTAACTTTTTGTAAGATATTCTCTTCAAATTCTAATATAAGAAGAGATAGAAGAAGAAAATTAATGGGCACTTCTCTGATAAGTACTGTAAAAGTGTTTTAATCCACATAATTTTATGTTGTGGCTACTATTACCTCTATTACTCAGATGAAGAAATGATACCCTGGGAAGTTACCTAAGTCCCATGTCCCCCTTTTTTTAAGTTGCAAGAAGAACAAATAAAATACCAACCTTTCCACATAAAAGTTTTGTTTGGTTGCCATTCAAATTTATCTTTCACCAGGTGTGACAAAGATTGGCTCAGACAGGACTGGAATATCCCACATAAGTATTCTGGGACATGAGGTTGGAATACTTCAAACTTGTGGTTTTATTTTTTCACATATATTTATTTAGGAATCATGCAGCAGGTACTGGGCTGGATGAATAAGGTAGATGGTATCTCTGTCCTCAAAAGGAAAATAGTGTACATGTGTGATGTTATACTTGTTAGAATAGAGTGAAGATAGAGCACACAGAGAACAACAAATGTAGACCGGGAAATATGGGATTATATAAATGAAGTTAGAAGACATAATTTGAAGGGGCACCTTGAAGGAAAGGTAAAACTGAGATGACAAACCCCTAATAGATCACAGATGAAAGCAAGATTGGGAGCCAAAGTTTGTGCAAGTGATGGGTGAGGGATGGGATACAGAGAAACGAAAATGATGGGAATGTGTGTGTCAAGTAACAAAAGAGAAATTTCTTGGATAAATACAAACCTAAGCTCCTGAAGAAGTTTTCTACACCCTTCCAGTCTAGGCTTCTTACATGTAGTTGTACACACATCATGAAATCAAGGCGCAACAAAAAATACTGCTGGTGAAATTTCTTGTGAGGGTGAAATTTTCTGAAACTAGTGAAATAAGGAACTCAGAAGTTTTTATTTATTTTTATGGTCATAAATCAATAATAGTATGACAATGGTTAGTCCATTTATGGACTAGCTCTCTCATCTTATAGTTAAGGAAATTTAGGCTAAGAATTGTTAGAATTTCTGTCTAACATTACAAAGATAGAACTAAGATTCAATCTGAATTAACTCAAAGAATATTGGTTGAGTGACTACTACATGCCATCCACTGCTAGGTGTTGAGGCAAGAATGTTAACGAAGTAGACATGGTGTTTGCTCTCATAGATCCAACAGATTAGTTTATGCAGAGAAATAGTGAAAGGACCAAGATGGTCTAAGAGACTTTAAGGTCAGTTCATAGAAAAACATTAGCCTATTTTTAAGGATTTTGAACTTTATTCTTAAGTACAATAGAAAGATATTGCCTCATTTTAAGTAGAAAGTAACATGGTATGATTTATATTTTCAGAAGCCCACACTGGCTATGGAGGTAGAACAGGTTACAAAAGAGCACAAAGAAGGTTTTGAATGGAAATCAGATAAGGAATATTAGTAGCTTGGATTTGTTTAGTGGCAGTGAATATGGAAAGGAATGGGGCCAGTATTAGGAGTAAAGTTTCCAGGACTTATTAGGATTTGGATGTACAAGTTAAAGGGAAACAAGGTGACTCTAAACCTTCTAATGTTGCAATTTAAATAAACAACCAAATTAGTATTGAATTCAAGTAGGCCTAGTGATTATTTCCTGTTGAGACTGACTATATGTGAATAATACTATATATGGACCCAATAGAACTTAGTTGAGCCAGGTACAACAGGAAAGAGCTGCTCTTCTTCACTGGCCATAGCCAAAAAGGTACTGTGATCCCATGAAAACGAACAAGTTGAAAAGTCAGTTACTTCCAAACTCTACGGCTCCAATGGAAGAGTGCTGATCTGATTTTCTGAGATGTCAATATATTTCATTAACTATGAAACAGTTGAGTCTTTAAGACATCTTCATTAAGATAAGTCAAGGTACTAAGACACCATAATGCAGATTGCAAGGATTTTTTGCAAGTCCCTAGGAGATAAGACAGTATTTGCATGGGGTGGTAATTTGACAATGTGCCAAGCCATTCTACAGCTAAGGCTCTGTTAGCATTTCTTCTTGAAACCATATTTTCTGCGTTGACTATCTGGCAGTTTTGGATTGCCTCAGGCTGATAATTGGCTACTGAGCTGTTAGACCAGATGGCATTTATTTATTTATTTATAAAGGAAAGGAAGAAAAAAAAGCATGATGCAAATTGGAAAGTCCATTTTTAGTTATAGAACAGAAAAATAAAGAAGAAAAGAAATTGATTTTAAGCAGTTCCAGATGTTACATACTTTTTTATTCACCAAGTCACATCTAAAAGGAGAGTGCCATTAAAAACAGAAAACAACAAACAACAACAACAACAAAAGACAGAGAGAGAGAGGGAAGAAGAAAATTTAAAAGAGAATCTACAGAATAATGTTCAGTTGGATTTATTTGTTAAAGTTTTTATTTATAATGAATAAGACAGGTTTTTAAGAATAGGAGGAAAATCCACAATTTACATATGAATAATTACTTTCATACTGTGTCATCATGAGGAACAGAATAGATTCAGCTGCTAAAAGTTCCATAGTGTTGTGTCTTAATCACCAAGCCCTCTCCATCCCACCTTGCTTGTTCTATGAGCCATCTGTGAGGTGCTATTGTGTTAAACCTTCTTCAGCAGCTTCTTTTGTCCAAAGCAAGACTTTTATCAGCATCCATTAATAGAATGCCAACAGCACCTTCCATCAGCCTTTTATCTCACTTTGATTGGAGAAGAAATCAAAGAAGTTACAATTCCTGTAATAAATTGTGTCTTGTCCTGAAAATGTATGCCAAAATTTTCCAACCTTAAATTTTAATGTGTTGAATCCTTTCATTGGGCCTCTTAAATTTAGATTAGTAATGTTCTAAGGAATTATCACAACTGATTGTAGAGAACGGGTTTAGGACAGGTCTGTTAAGTGGGGATTCTTTTTATATATGATCTACGTTGGGGAGATTGGGGAGGGGAAATTTTACTCTATCCTTTAAGGTTCTTCTAGCTAGTCTAAAAATTAAATTTACATGAGGCAGATTAACAGGAGAAAAAGACCCCACCCCACTTATGCTCTCCCACTCTCTCTCTCAGATAAATAAATAAAATACTTAAACAAAAAATACTCAGAACTGCTTAATATATTTCTGGAATACTTACATCACAAATGTTTGAAATGAGAAAAAAGTATGTCTTATCAAGCAATTGTCTTTTAGTAGTTAGATGATGTCCACTAAAAATGCATTGTCTGTTGATTCTTGATCATTACAGCCTTCTGAAAACACTTGAGATGGATATGACCACCATTCCACATACAGAACAATGGAACATTTTGGAGGAAGAAGAAATGAGGAATACATTGAGCATTTAGTGCTGCCCCTTAGTGTATGGTGCTTGAACTTCCTGGTTATACAAATGATGTCTATTACATTAGGTTATTGTAAGATTGAATAGGAAAATGTTCTAGAAAATGCTCCCCAAATAAAATGAAATAAAATTATTTGGGACAATGTTAGATTTATAGATATTAAATATTCTACTAGCAAAACAAGATATCTACATGAAAAGAAATTTCTGATGGAGAAATTAGAACACAAGAATTTTGTATACTACTAAATTCTTTATTTTTTCTGATTTGTTGAATACCTAAATTTATCTGTAGGTTGGAAATATTTACACTAAGAAGTGAGAATGTAAATGAAACAATACATATCCATTAAGACACATCATTAAAAGAAATAATGATGGGATTTTTATTTGTTTGTTTGTTTTGGTTTTGATTTTGGAGATAAGCTCTGTCTGCTCCAAGCTTTGAAGATGAAATATTGTGGTCAGGGGGTAAGGCTTTTCACCTGAGAAAAGAGAAATTAAAACAAATATAGTAAAGCCAGCCAATAAGAAGACAGACTTATTTAATGGGGAAATCACCAAGCTTTTTAAAATTAGGCCTTAGGAAAAATGAAAATAAAGCAATCTGGTTAATTAGAGAACACTAAAATGTGGCAAAAATAGCCAAGTCCAAAACTGGCTTAAGGTCATGTGATCCTTGAAACATAAAACTACATCCAGATGATCACGAACAAACGGAAATAAAGCACTTTACAGAGTAATTGAAGGAAATGGTAAATCTCATTTTCAGTTACTTTTAAGGAATCGCAGTACAATTAGTATGTGGTAAAAATAAAAAAAGAAATAGAAAAATTAAATCGTCGTTCAAAATGTGAATTGAATAAAACTCCATCCTGGATATTTTGGTTTTAGTTTTAATCAAGATCTGACATTAACCTGCTGTGTGATGTTGAAAAAGTCACCTAAACTTCCCGGACCTGTTTCCACTAAAGGAAAATGGATTTGACATTTCCTTATTATTATTCTACAGAAAACTTTCATTATTTGGAACCCTCAGAAAAGAGTTTTCTAAGTGGTTGAAAATGTACTTATTTCAGTGCTAAAACTCATCATTCAGCCATTTTTTTTACTAGATTTGTGTTTAGCAGGCACATTGGTTGAACTTATTTCTACTTTTCTTACGTAAATGGTACTAAATGCCAGTTCACTCTCGTTAATGAATTTGAGTTTCTTTGAGGAATTCATGCTGTTCGATTGTGATTCTAGATGGCAGTCTTGTGCTTAAAATTTCCTCTTTCCCCCTTTGCTCAGATTTCACCTCTGGCTTCCAGTAGCCCTCTGTAACAGTTAACTAGTCTATCCTCTCCAAATAACTAAGCACTTATTAACCTTGTAGAGGGAATGGCCTTATGGGGGGCTTGGGGGGGGGGGCGGTTCTTGCAAATGAAATGCACAAGTTGTCACATGTGGATTTACATAACACCACTTGGATGCTGAAGAGAGCGCTTTTCTCCTTTTCAGGAATGTGGAACCTGGTGGAGTTGGTTAGATAACTGGTAACTGAGCTCTGAGAGATGATGCATGCATGTTCTTATTGTTCTATGTATGGAAAAATTTGTTCTCTTCTAATAGGGTCAACAGCCCCACAATTAGGGGGGCAAAGTTGGTCTTTAAACACTATGCTTATTCATATGGAACTCTTCTGTTAAATTTTTGAAAAGCCAAAAGATTTTTCTCTCCACTGAGCTCTCTCAGATCAAGAAAAGATAAAGTGTGATTGATTTTAATGCATTAGCTCCTGCCCACAATATTCATCTTCAAAGCTTGGAGTGGACAGAGCTTATCTCCAAAATCAAAACAAAACAAAACAAAAAACTGCCCCCCCCAAAACAAAACAAAAGGAAAGTCTGGGGAGGGTGATTTTGGCTGGACTACTTTTAGAGGTGGGATCTTAACTCCAGAAAGTTCAATGAGGTAGAAATAAGACCCAGCCAAATCCATTTAAATATCCATGAGAAAGGTGATTCTGTCAGAGGGGAAGAATGTGAAGATTTCAGAGTAGCATCAGACAATAAAGAGATAAACCATGTCCTATTAAATGGTTTTAAAAAACACATAAAACACTGACAATAATTAATTTAGGCATAAGTTGAATCCATGGGACGTGGACTGTAAGACTCCATTTGAAGGGCATGGCCTTAGAGATCTTTTCTATATTCCTCCACAAGAAGAGTGTAAGAAAAAAATCACTCCTATTATCTGAAGCTCTATGTCTCATGTTAAATGAGACTTGTTGGTTAATATGTCATTTCGATTCACTTGGTAAATAGGCAATCCCAAATCTGCTTAGTACAGAAACACTTTTTCCAGGCTTACAGAAATAACTTGGTGTCTCCACATGATGTTTAATAGAGTTCCCAAACTTAACACACTCCAAACATGAACAGCCACCTTTCCCTTCTCTTGTGGTCTTCCCCATTTCATCCCGCCAGTAGCTCAGGCCAAATATCTTGAGGTCATGCTTCACTTTCACTTCTCATCTATCAGCAAATTCTTTGGGTCTCCTTCCTAATGGCTAGAATCTGATTACCTCTCACCCCCTCTCCTTTCCACCCTTATCACAACCACCATTGCCATTCACCTGGGTCATTGTCATGGCCCTCCACTGTCTCCTTGTGTTTGCCCTTGCATCTCCTACCCCACACACACATCTCATCTCAGGATAGCAGCTGGACTCAGCCTACTCAATGTTCCATTTTATCATGTTACATCATGACACTCCTGTTCACAGTGCACTGCTCTGAGTTTCCTTCTCATTCAGAGTAAGTGACCAGGAGGGTTCCCACAGCCTGGACCCCTTTTCCTGTCTGAGCTATGCCCTCCCTCTTTTCTGTTGCCTCACCTGCTCCAGACACACTGATGTTTGGCTCCTCCTCTCACATGCTAGCCACATCCCCTTCTCAGGGTCTTTGAATTTGCTCTTCCCTCTGCCTGGAATGCTCCTGCAGATTCCACAAGGCAAATCTTTTCATTTCCTCCAGGTGTTTCCCGGTTGCTACCTTTCCAGGAGTCTTTTCCTGACTGTGCTGTTCAGGTGTCAAACTAGTAACTCAGGATCTCCCTATCCAATGACCTTTTCTCCATAGCAATCGTGTGAAACATCTTGGGATTTAATTATGTGTTTCTTATATTCTCACTGCCCTGGCATTCCCCTAGAATTTATGTTTCATGAGTTGAGGACATTGACCTTTTTTATTTTTTTTCCACTCTTTTAGACACAGCATCTTAAATTGTGCCTGGCACATAGTAGGTGTTGCAGGTTGCACGAATGAATGAATTGATGCATGAGTGAGTACTGTCACCACAGGAAATGACAGACTTAGCTCCAAACATGAGGAAGCAAATTATAACTCATGGTGTTCATATTTTCTTGTTAAGTTTGGAAATAATCTGAGCTTATTTGACATTTTAATCACTTATAACTTAGGAGAATTTGGCATATTAAAGTATAATTTGACATCGTACAGTATCTAACAGATTAAATTGATTCCAGTTTAAAATGTGGAATTGAAAATTTGATTTTGCTTGTCATTCTAAGTTGACTAGTCTGAGAAAATTTTACACATCTGTGAAAAGTTTTAGAACATCTCATAATTTTGATTTATTAGATTTATGGAACTTGCTTAAGTGGTTGGGACGCTTAGCTTATTGGAGAATGGAAGTACTTAAAAATAAAAACAAACACATTGGATTTATAAATAAAGTTGAAAACATGAAATGGACTTTAATTTAAATTGCCAAGGTTGACTTAAAAGTTTTATTAATATTTTCTAGATTTACAAATAGAAAATAAGATGATTTGTCAATTAAAAGCACAAGAGCAGGATTTCAATTTTATAATGTTAATGCATTAAAATTAATTTTCTAAGGTCAAAATAACCTTTCAATCTTCTTCCTGTGCATAAAACCCACTTTCAAATACATCAAAAACACATACTGATGGTGAAAACTCAGGCATTAGTAGAATATTTTTTTTAGAGCATGATGTTGCTAGAAGAGAAACATAAGTTTATACTTATGCTTATAAAAAAGCAATTATACAAGAATACTAATAATTATGATAGTTGCACCTATGTCCACATCCATATCAGATCTCTTATCTATTAACCAGCACCCCCACCTCCACCCTCAACCTCATGCACTTTTCACTCTCAACTTGAGAACCAGATTTGCTCAAATACATTGAAAAACATTGGGCGCTTCATAAAAAGTACTTTTCTGGGGTTCACATTCCTCGTTAGAAATATAATCAAAGTGATTTATGAATGCCTCTTTCCTTTTGTACAGCCATGCATCACCGAGGGGAGTTACACAGACATTCAGTCCACTCTCTACTTACCTCTTTAGGGAGAGATATTCAAAACAGGTATCTTGCAGATTCCATTCATTTCTGTTTTGACCAACTCACAATGGTAATGGGAAAATAATAACAGTGGCTAACATCGATGTCCTTGGTACCCTTCTAGAATTTTTTGTCTATTATCTCATTTAGCAATTAAGGGCAGAAGTTTGTACATGACTCTGACCATGCATTTCAGAGACTTTAAGTGGTGGTAACAGAAGAGTAGCTGGTGGGTTATTTCATCAAAAAAGAATGAAACTGGAGCCAGGGGGTATGTTCAGCTCATTTCTTACCTCTTAAAAGATTTCTTATAATTTCAGGTTGGAGTGTGTTTTCATATAGAGTGTTTTACGATATCCTGACAAAACCCCAGCCACAGCAGAAATACGTTTACAATGTATAATAACCTGTCCAAGGCTAATGAACTTGAAATTGATTGTCTTCACCGTCTTTTTTCCTGGCACACCCCGCCCACACACACACATTCTGCTTCAACCACACGAGTTTTCTTGCTTTTCTTTATTAGCACCACATTCTTTTCTGCCATGGCTTTTGCACAGGCTTTTACTTTCTTGGAATGCTTTCACTTCAGATTCAGAGAGCTTCTTTCTCACACATCACTGATGGACTCTTCGATCATCATTTCACCTGGCTTTATTTTCCTCCATAGTACCTATAACATCTGATTGCACAGAATATTTGGTATATTCCTTTGGTTTCTGATTGCCTCTTGTGAGAACAAGAACTTTGTCTGCTTTGTGTATTGTACCCCAGCACCCAAGATAGTTAATAATATTTGATAAAGGAAGTGACTGCATAATGTTGCAGTAAGTAGCAAAATCCTACGTTGGATTCGAGTCTACTGACACGGATTGGCTTCAGAGCTCTCCCCAGGGCATGGGCTACTGCTGTGGCACTTGCCCTTCCTCCCAGTAGAACACTGTTCCTGAGCCTCACCATGAAATAAATGAATTGCTAGGAAATTGGAAGAACTTTTTTTTTTTTACATCAGACTTGTAAGATAAGAGTTCTTTTTAATGCAATTTAACAGCTTTCAGCACCCAAATTCAGAAAGGCTAAGTGATTTAGCCAAGGTCACCAAAGCTTGTCAGTGCAGGGCTACTTCTGACCCAAGTCCACCAGTAGTCTGTGGAGTCTCTGCTCTGTCTCTACTGCCCATGGGATGCTAATTCAGTTTGAACATCAAAGCTTGGTGAGAATACTTCCAAGTGGTACCACTGCAGCTCTTTAATCTACGTCATAATCACTGCTCATGTTACCTTAATGTCCCTAGCACTCCTTAATAAGCAGTGATCGTGGACTGAACAGATGGCCAAGCCTGGGATGGTGGAAATTTCATAGAGGAAAAACAAGACACCCTGAAACACTATTAACAGTCAGTCTTTTTATTTACATAGCTTTTGCATAGGTAGCAAAGCAATTTTTAGGACATTATCTTATTTATTTCTTAGTTCCTCCCTATCACCTCACAGGGCAGGTGGGATGGAGAGTCTGAAGTCCATCTTATAGAAGATGAGATTGAGACTCAGGGAAGGGGAGGGATGTATATGAGCCATATTCGTCAACTTAGGCTGCCATAGCAAAATAACATAGACTGGGTGGTTTAAACAACAAGAATTTATTTCTCACGGTTGTTAGTGGTGGCTGGGAAGTCCAATATTGAGAAAGTCCAAGCTGACAGATTCATTTTTCTGGTGAGAGCTCTCTTCCTAGCTCGGGGATGGCAGTCTTCACACTGTGTCCTCCAAGGGCTGAGGGGGGGGGGAGAGAGAGAGACAGAAAGAGAGAGAGAGAGAGAGAGAGAGAGAGACCAATCCCTCTGGTGTCTCTTTCTCTTCTTATAAGGGCACGAATCCCATCATGAGGACCCCAGCCTCATGACCACAGCTAAACCTAATTATCTCTCAAAGGTAACATCTCTAAATACCATCCCACTGGGGTGGGGCTTCAACATATGAATTTGGGAAGGGGCACAATTCAATCCATAGCATAAGCCTTTATAACCAATGAGCAGAAATCAAAGGCAGGTAGGTAGATTTTCTTCTGAGTGTAAGCTCAAAGTTTCTTCTATCAGTCATCACCCTATCGTCTCAAATGAAACTCACTAGAGAAGCCATCAATTCATTCACTTGCTACTGGATAGGTTCTGAACAGAAAGGGGACCTGGTATGGACCCGATTTCAGTCTTTCCTCTATTGGCTCGTATGATCTCCTCAAGCCATTCAGCTGAGGGGTAACAATTATTAGAACAGGCTTTCCCCTTTGCCACATGGACTTGCCATTCATTGATATGTGTACCAAATTTGTCCAGGTCGCTGCTCATTTTGGGCTCATGAGAGAATGTATTTGTCATCTCTTTAATGTTGGGTATAGCCATATGGCTTATTTTGGACAATGACATTTGAGCAGAAGTGGAGCTTGTCACTTCTAAGCAGAAGCTTTAAGAGCCAGTGGGCAGAATGATTTCCCTCACTGCAATGATGGTAAAAGCACTTGAGCCCAGCCCACTCCTCAACCCTGCCATTTCACTGTAGAACTTGGAGCATGCAGGATGACCAGAAATAAATGTGAGCCACATTAGTTCCCTGAGATGTGGGGGCAGGTGCAAAACCCCCTTTCCTCTGACCAGGTTGAGACCCACTGAACTAGGTGAATCAGGAAAAACTGATGCCCTGGGCAATTTGAAAAGTAACATAAAGAAAGGTGGTGGGGCAATTGGAAACTGTCTAAAATTGCTCAAATATGAAGTAGGAGATAGGGGAATTCAGGCAATTATTGGTGTTGCAGGAAGAATTTGTACACCTTGCTCACATTTTCATTAAGAACAGGAAACTCTACTTCCTGGAAAGGAAAGTGGGATTCATCTGCCAAGTGAGACTGGGATTAAGAGCTAGACATTGCAGCCCAATCCGTGCTGGGTTCTCCCTCCTTTTCCACTGGACATTGCTCAGGGCAGTGATGCTCACCTTTGCCATGCAGTGAGTGAACTGCCCCCACATATCTAAGAAAAGTTATATTAGATAATAATAAAGCTAATATCAGATATCCAACTTCTTCCTTAGTTGGTTTCAAGCTTGTGGGGGGGGGGGGAAAGTTATATATTTGGGCCCCCCAAATCTCATTAGTTAGCAAAAGGAGACTCACTTAAATGGTCCAGGTATAAAAATGAAGCATTGCAGGGAGCTTTTGGAAAATAACCAAGAGAGAAGGCAAATTGTTACCATAAGCAGGGCGCAATTTGTGCAAGAGACATTTCTCCCAGACCATATGGGTCATCACATTACTATAACGAACAATAACAGAATTGCCAACAACAATAATGATAATGACAATAAACACAACACCATATTCTTTCAACAGTACTAGTATGTAAGATTTAGTCCAGAGGCACAGACTGGGAGGTGGTGTTGGGAAGGTTACCAGAATATTGCTAGCTTTGTGTTGTTGCCAGGATCACAGCCTTAGGGGGAGCTTGCCCCTCTTCTGTCTTTTGCCCTCATTCACTTCCTCCGATGTTTCTCATTCCCTCCCTTTACCAGCTTTTCACACACTAGCAAAGGTCATTACACGTAAGTATTGAGATTATAAAAAGAAAACAAAACCTCCGAAAATCCTGTCCCACTCTAGTAAGTGACTTTTTAAACAGATGCTGGGATTCAAGTAGAACATGACACTTTATAAATGCAAAGAGAGGAAATTCAATATTGAGGTCAGTGAATTCTGCTTTAAAAAAATAAAAAAAGGTGAATTTAAAAAGTCATTTAGCAAAATTGTTTTTAAAAGATTCAAAATCTTCCACATGATAGTTGATATAATGATTTCCAATTTTCACAACAAAAGCAAAAATGTAAGAGAGTATGTACAATAAAGGAAAAATGGTGGCTACTGTTTCTGAACTTAATCATCAAGGGATACCATCAACCTAAGACTACACAAGGTATGTATATGATGTGTGGGCATCCACTGTCTTATAGAGAACCAGAGAAGGAGGTGTATGTACGCCCATGTGTGTGCGTGTACGTCCACAAGTGTGTGCATGTGTGCACGCACACGCATGTACACAGCCATGCATGTGTGTAGTATATTCACTCTTGCTCTCATTTTCCCTTTTTTGGGCAGGTCTAGCTATACCACATACTTCCCAAGTAGCTTTAAATGACTGTAATTTCATTAACCCGTTCCCTTAATTGCTCTACTGAGGGCTTGTCATCTGGCTGTCCTCATCTGAAAACATTCTCATTTTTCAAGGACATGTTGCTTAATCCAATTTCTGACACAGCTATTTTACAAGGCTCCCATCACTTTTTAATTAGCCACATTTCTTTTCTCTTTGCTTTTTCTCCCCACATCTCCTGCTCTTAAAGTTCTCATCAAGTGAGAAAAAAAAGGAAGCTTTGAATTTGCTGCCAAATCCTGGTTCTGCAAATCCATGTCTTTGAAGAGGTCCTCAGTCTTCTCTCTTTGTCTCGTTGGTCACATCCATCAGGGCCACTTCTCAAGCTTCTTTTCCTTTATGAAGACTTCTTTTTTCATACTAAAACCTACTTGTTATACAGATTGTTTCTGAAAACTCAGCAATTATAGAAAATTTTAAACATACACAAAGTAGAGAAAATTACTGTGTACTTCTCCCAGATTGAATAATTATCGACTAGTGACCAACCATGTTTTACATTAATCTCCACCCATTTCCCATCTCAAATCACTTTGAAGCAAATTAGAGATATATTATTTTATCTTTAAATATTTTAATAGGTATTTCTAAAAGACAATGAGTTTATTTATTAGACCATTCTATTGAATTATGATAGACATATAAAAAGCCATACATATTTAATGTATATAACTCAATGAGTTTGGTGTAAGTATACACCCCTGAGACTGTCATCAACATCAAGGCCATAAACATACTCATTACCTGTCAAAGCTGGTTAAGTGAGAGAGTACCAAGCTAAGGAAGGGAGGAGAGTGGTAGAGGAAGAGGAGGAAGAAAAGGAGGAGGAGGAAGAAGAGAAGGAGTCATCTCAGCAGAAAATATAAGTTTCACTCAGAAAAGAAAAACTCAAGACAAATGCTTAACATCTTGTTCCAAAGAAAACCAGGAGATTAAGAAATGTATACCACTTTTGTTGGCATAAGGCCAGTTTTAATCCGTTTTCTCAAGCTTGCTAAAATATTTGCATTTTCACTGGCTTTTTTTTTTAATTGCTAATGTTAATTTGTCCATTAGCAGCTGTTTTCTATTTTTAGGACATGCAGCAAAAAAGGAGTGAAGAAAGAAAGTAAAAACGGTCTTTCTGACATTAACATTGTGTTGCCTGAACTTCTAAGGAGTCAAGGAAATGTGAAGGATACTCAACACAGATCTAGAGAAGGTATTCAGTAATACAGAGGAGTGGGATCTCAGGGTGCTATGCTCAGTGTGTGCTTAACTTCATAGAAAACTGCCAGTTTTTCAGAGCAGTTGTTATTACTCTACTTAATGCAAAGAAGTGTGGGCAAGTTGCAATTGTTCTAAATCTTCAGCATACCCTTGAAATTTTAAAAAGTTTAGTCATTCTGAAAAATTCATAGTGGTTTTTCATTGTGGTTTCAATGTGCATTTCCCTGATGACCAGTAATGCTATGCATTCTTTTTCATAAATAAGCAATGATTACTGGCCAATAAGACATGTTTTGGTAAAGTGTCCATTTTTTTAATTGGATGATTTGTTTTCTAACTGGGTTGAAAGAGTTCTTATTTTTGGATACAAATCCTTTGTTAGATATTGGGACTGAGATTACATTCTTGCATTCTGAAGATTGTCTTTCATCCCCTTACCATGGCTAAAGAATGGCTGAAGTTTTCAATTGTGATGAAATCCAATTCAACCATTTTTAAAAGGTTTATGTTTTTGTCAGTCTATCCAAGAAAGTATTGTTTGCTACAATACTGCAGATGTCCTCCTGTTTGCATTTAGAAGTTTTATAATTTTATCTTTTATCTTTAGGTACATGATCCATTTAAGGCAATTTTTTCCTATAGGTCATGAGTTAAGGAGTTGAAACTTTTTTTTCTCCTGTGGATATACCGTTGCTGAAGAAACATTTATTTAAAGACTATTGTTTCCTCTATTGAATTAACATAGCACTTTTGTCAAAAATCAATGGGCCATGTATGTGTGGGTCTGTTTCTGAAATTTCTATTCTATTCCATTGATCTAAATACATAAAACATCAAGCCAAAAACTACATAACATTGCTGAAAGTAAATACATTCCAAACACATGGAAAATATATCATGTTTTTTGACTAGAAGGCTCAAAATTGTTAAAATGTCAATTCTCTTCAATTTTATGTATGGATTCAGTGTAATACCAATCAAGATTATCAAGATGTTTTGTAAAATTTAGGACGCTGATTTCAAAATTTATCTGGAAATGCAAAGAACATAGACTAGTAAAATAGTTTTGAAAAGGAAGGGAAGTTAGAGGACTCTATCTGGTTTGAAGGTTTACTGTACAGCTAAGTTATAGTAATAGTGTTGTATTGCCAAAAATGTAATCTGCCACAATGCATATGGTGTTATAGAGAAAAAGAACCAGAATTTAGCCCCCTCAACCTTTTTGCCTCCAGTGTTGCACAAATGGGTCTCAGAATGCTACCATATTCTTAATAGATGTGGGCAAGAAACTTTATCTGCCAAGGAAATTTTCCAGGAAAATGAGGGGGTGGTGCTATGGAGAGGAGGCTTGTAGGAGTGAATTGGACCCAGGGCAAAGATGGAAAGCACTCTGCATGAACAGAGAAGTGAAAGGCAGTTCCTTGCGTTGCAGCATCTGCAGTACCAGAAAGACCTGAGGTCACCTTTGAGATGCTACCTTCGGGATGAGGTAGCATCCTGAAAAGCTGTATCACATTACGTTTTGGACCCCATTTTCCCATCCTTTGGAGATATGACACTTTACTGTATATTGGAAAGAGAAGTTGCCTTAATAATAATGTAATATAATTTAAGAGATATAATATCAGTAAATGGCAGAGTTGGGATTTGAACCCAGTTCTTGACACCAATGGTATTTCCGTGTCTTTACATCATGCTTTTCTTGGTATTCGTCTTAAAATAGGATATTGATCCTATTCTCTGTGTCTATATTTTGCTATTAACCTAATAACAAGCCTGGCATATACCTGTGAAGTCTTACATGACTCGTCCAAGTAGTATAGATAAGGAATGCCTTCATTATTATATCAGAGGGCATATACCTTTCTTTATGCATAAATAGCATGGGCATGTGATTACTTTTACATAATACTTCTAATAGGGTTTTCTTTATTTGCAAGAGTGACGGTGGCACATTAATAATGAAGTCATAGAACAGTACCTGGCACATGGTAGGAAATAAAGGATAGATAGATCATAGAGAGATGATAGAGTGATTATAGATTATTCCATTAAAAGTATGTTGTGAAAGAAAAACAAAAATAAAAATAAAATAATACTCTAAAATAAATAAATAAAAATACAGAAGAATATAAAGAAAAAAAATATTTGTGGCTTTTTCTCCGTATTAAACCAGAATTGACACAAACTAACAAAGTGCCTCAGAATTCTTTTGCATCTGACCCAAAATAAAAATACCAGAAGTTCTGTTGGGGATGACATTCCTCATAAGACTGGAGTTGAATTTCATATTCTAAACTGACTAAAATAAGCTCTGGATGAAGTCCTAAAGGCCTAGCAGGAGGAACCTAGTTTCAGAGCCAGATTCAACCAATATAAAATCAGAAGTTAAAGAAAAAGAAAAAATATATATATTCTTATTATTAAGAATATTATGAAAATTATTATAAAAATATTTATAAAATTATGAATTATAAAAATATAAAATATGAAAATTAATATCTAAGTATCTATATAATATATTATTATATATAATACATAATTATATAATACATAATTAAAATAATATGTTTTAATTATATATAAATAAATATTTAATATATAATATAATAATATAATATATAATTAAATTAAAAGTCTCCATATAATATATCGTTATATATAATATAATTATAAAATTGTTATATCTTAATGTTTATTAATATATACAGATATATATACTGGTGTGTATATATATAAATGTATATATATATATATACACATATATATGTATATATATATACACACACACACATATATATCTGTAGAATGTATCCAACCAGGCAATTGCATTAGATTAACATAGAATAAGATTGTGAATTGAGGCAGGCATCATTCAGCACAATGTTGGATAGTTGAAAAGGAAACAGATTTGTTTCTGGCAGAACTGCTGTGATCCCAGAGGCTGGGGTCATGGTTGTAATGAAGCAAAGATACACTACATTCTAACAGTCCAGGTGAGCAGCCAAGAGCTAGTTTCTCTGGGAGACGGGGGTACAGAAATGCGGTCTAAGAGACGAGGAAGAAGGTGACAGTAATCTCTCTCAAGAGAACGGACGAAACGACCTTGTACTTTTTGTATTGGTACTTTTGGCACTAGCTTTAGTTAATGAAGGAGGAGGAGAGCTGGTTCAGTGGATAATGTGTCTATTTCATATTACTTCCCAAGGTGTGGTCATAAAGACTTTTGTGCATTTATTTGTTAATTATCTGTCAGTCCCATGAGAGCAGCATCCATGCCTTTTGCCTGAACTGGCGAGAGCTTGCCCTTGTTCAAAATCATGGAAACGTAAAGAGTGACAAAGCTGAATGGATCAGGTACAGGAGGTCCCAGCCTCATGGAATCACTATGTCATTTTGTCAATAAGGAAAATGAAGACTCAATTGTAGTGAATATTCTCAGGCTGCAGCAAGTGACCGAAAAAGAAAGGGTGAGAACCCATTCCGCTGTCTTTTATGTCTGGCTGTGATCCCTCCCTGCACTCCCACTCTCATCCCACCTCATGCCCCACCGCCACCTCTGTCCTTACGGTGTCACTAATGGGATAGCGTACCTCAGGCACAGCAGTGGGCATATAACAAAGTATCTGTCAATATAGGTTAAATATTATTGGTTTTCAAGTTTTTTATTATCAGAGCCATTTTAATACTTTTGAAGGGTTTTAGCAATGGTATGCTGATATATCTTTGACAACTTGCTCTCTGTATTTGTTAGCTGGTGCTGCCATAGAAAAAAGTACCACAGACTGGGAGGATTAAGCAACAGAAAGTCATTGTTTCACAATTTTGGAGGCTAGAATTCCGAGTTCAGGATGTCAATAGCGTCAGTTTCTTCTGAGATCTCACTCCTTAGCTTGTAGATGGCTATCTTACTGCTGTGTCTTCACATCATCTTTCCTTTGCATGTTTCTGTGCCTTAATCACTTCATCTTATAAGGACACCAGTCATATTGGATTAGGGCCTGTCCTAGGGACCTCATTTTAACTTAATTACCTCTTTAAAGTCTGACCTCCAAATACAGTGACATTCTGGGTTGAGACTTCAACCAATAAATTTTAGGAGGACACAACTCAGCCATAGCTTTTTCTATTTAAAAAAAAAAGAAGCTATGATTTGTTGCATTTTCTGATTTCTATGGGGATAAATGCTACCTCTATGACTGATTTTAAACCACCAACACGACATATTAAACAGAGTAGGAAAGATCTGCGCATCTGACTCTTCTGAATCAGTGTGAGCTGGGGCCAACAACATGTCACTGATATTCAATCTTTTTGCCCTCAAAGCAAATTGTATTCTCTGATAGTCCATTGTTATAAAAGCATCATTTTAAACTGAATCGCATTTCCAAGTTCTGTATGAGCTGAAAAAAAAAGGCATAATTCATGGGGTCTCTATTAAGGTGAGGGATCCTGGAAACCGGCTGTAATTAAAAGGTGGTATTCATTCAGGGGGTCTGGGGCAGTAGATCTACAAGCATAATAGGAACTGTGATGATACTGGGGACTTTAACTTGAGCCAGGAATCCAGAATGGTGGGAGATTATCTAGTCTAAAGGGCAAGTCATGTGTCAAATGTGAATCCTTCCCTCATTTTTGGGACACTCTACTTATTTTCTCCCATGCCACTGATCTCTGCTGGCATTTCTCCCGAAGCTCTGGTTTCAACCTTAACTTGAATGTTGGACTTCCCTGATGATTAGGCCCATGGTTATTTTCATTATACTTCATGTTCTCTTCTTAAAATTCCATCCTCCCATAAAAAAGGGGGAGGGGGCACCTGGGTGGCTCAGACAGTTAAGCATCCGATTCTTGATCTCAGCTCAGGTCTTGATCTCCAGGTTGTGAGTTCAAGCCCCAAACTGGGCTCCATGCTGGGTGTGGAGCCTACTTCAATAAAAAAAGTAAAATTTTTAAAAAAATTAAAAAATAATAAAAAAATTTATCCTACCATGGCTTATAATGTCATCATATATGCCTATTCCCCCAGCTAGATCTCCAGCCCAAGCTCTCTTCCATACTTAAGACTATGTCTAAATTTAGAGGTCTTATAGTCATCACCAATTACATATATATATCCCAAACTGTGCACATGATTTTCATCTAATCATTCTACCATTGAACTTTGTCTTAGAAAATAGTTTCAAAATATTTCTAATTACTCATTGAAAATAGATCAGTTGAGACTGTCTGATCAGGAAAAAAGTGAGGGAAAGGATTAAAGGAAACAAAGTGAGCAGAGTATCATAGTCCTATGAGACAATATCAAACATCTAAACTTTCACTCTGGAAAGAAAAAAAAATTACGACCTTTTCTGATAGGGTTTTTAAAGTATGTAGATGGAATGAATATTAGATAACTTATAATAGGAGAGGATAAAGGTACGGTATGGTAATAAATGTTCTATTCTATTTGAGGTAGTACAATATTAATTATAAGTAGACTGTAAAAAATTAAATACATAATATCAACCCTAGAAATCTCACTAAAAGATATAGTAAAAAAATCAATATATAGATTAAAATAGAATACTAATAAGCATCCAACAAAAAATAGAAGAAGGGACACTGAGGAATTAAAATCAGAGGGAACATAGAGAAAGCAAATGGTCAAATAGTAGACATGAATGCAAGCATGAATGTGGATACCCACGTTAAATGTAAATGGTTAGACACTTCAATTAAAATTCAGTATTTGTCAAAGTAAATTTTAAAAAATAAGATGCAGGATATGCTAAGACATACACTTCATATGTAACTGTATATGAAGATTAAAGGAGAGAGATTGGAGAAATACAGACATAATTCATTTAGTCATGTGATCATTTATTCAGTCACTCAATAATCATGCACTATGCTCCTGCTAGGACCTGAGGAGCAGTCAGAAATAAGAATAAACTAGATTTTAAATTAAAGAATGTTGTTGTTGTTGTTGTTGCTGTTGTTAGTGTTGTTTTGCAACCAAGGTGGATTGCTTATGTTCCCTAAGGGTAGCACTTTTGTATATTGAACCACTCGGAAAGTTGACTCTGAGAACCTATGCATCAGGCGTAAGGGGAGATGTTCCAGGAAAGCATGATTCCATAGACAGAGAGGTTGACCAAGAAAACAGTTGCAACAATGGCCTCAGCTGATCCCACGGGGAGCTTTGGAGTTGGGATGCCCCTTTAGAGAAGTCTTACCTTACTTTTAGGTAAACAACAACAAAAAACGGGCTTTGTACCCCTGCATTTCCCAGCCATTAGGTGTGGGCAGACCCTTAGCCCCTCAAAGGGGCTATGACCTGGGCAAGGTGGATCTCTTTGGCTCAAGGCAGTTTTTCAGGAGGGATTCAGCTGAGATTCAGCATCTTCCAATGTTCCAAGCAGGTAAGGGGAATGAACATCTCAATTCTGAAACAGAGGGAGAGTGTCCGAGTAGCATCCACGACACGCACCATTTTATGTCTCCAGGATTTATCAGGATCCCTAGCATACATAGGTACTTAATAAATAATGGTAAGAAAACAGTGTCTGCTACCAAATATCCCTGTTGAAAGACAAGGAGGGAGAGAGTGTTGCAAGTCACAGAAAGTTAGATAATAAAATTTGCAGTGAATGAATGAGGGGGACACTATCTCATGTAATCCTCACAAATCTGTTGGGGATAGGATTGCTAGATTTAGTAATTAAAATGTAGGACACCAAGTTAAACTTGAATTTCAGATAAATAATCAACACTTGTTAGTATAAATGATTCATGCAATATTTAGACCCTGTATGTATGTATGTATGTATGTGTAATGCTATACTTCATGGGACGTATTTCATGGAAACTACTTATGCTAAAACACTATGCATTGTTCATCTGAAATTGAAATTGAAGGCAGCATCCTGTATTTTTCTGTGGACACCTATGATAGGAGACTGAGGATCTTGGTATTATTTTTTTTAAATAGTAACAATACCAAAAGTTACCAATGGTGCAAGGAATTTAACTAGCCTTGTTTAATGATTGTGATGATGAGTCTGTGATCATTAGCTCTGTTTGCATCTTTCTGTGTCTTCTAAATTCCAAGGAGCTAGAATACTTTAAATATGCTTCTTCCCAGGTTCTGCCCATGGGAGGAACTGGAAGGAAGACAGAAGGCAGAGAGGGGGATTTTTTTCCCCCTCCAGCTTCTGGTTGTGCCTTTGGCATCAGTCCCAACAACAACATAAGGCAACTCTGGGCTGTTGCAGTAGCTCTGGCATCAGCCCCAGACTCACTGGTAGTGGTTTCAAGAGCACTCACATCCCTGTGAGCTCCTGGGATTCTGCTTAGCAGGCATGTGTTGGGACCAGCAGCAACAGTACCACCGGCAGATAGGCCTGAAATGTGGGTTCATGTGTTCCAGCAGTGGGTATTCAAAGACAGGACTCTGGGACTCGTTATTTGACCAGAGTGCGGATCTTGGAGTTATCTTGATATGAGGTCAGCAGCAGTGAAAGAGGATACCTGATTTAAAATTAGAAGAGAGTGAGCCATACGAAAAGCTCCAGGACAGACCCCAGCAAAGAAGATATATACACAAGACTCCCCATTGCTGATGCCTCGTGGGAAGGTATCAGGGAGTAGCCAACAATAGTAGTAATTTCTTCCGTCTTTCCCAGGTTCTAATGCAATCCGTTTTTACAAGTCCAAGTGATATCCCAGGGCTGGTACCATCTCTCACACTTTCTCGGTCCTTGAACTGCATTTTCTCTAGTTATCAGTTTCTCCCTGGGCTGCACATAGTCTCTGTGGCTCTAAACTCCATCTGTCTATGAGCCTTTCCAGGGACTTGCTGCTTGTATATGCCCACTCGACCATTTGGGTGCCAGCTCTACTCTCGTATGTTGGCATCTTTCAAACTCTCCAATCCTTATTGTGTCCTGAATCTCTAGACGTGAGAGAATTCTAAGATGAAAAATGGTAACTCCATACAATTGTAAACTAAGAACTCCGAGGTTGCAAATCTTGACTATGCCATAACTGATTTGAGTAAACTGTGAGAATCTAGAAGTTCTCACTTATAGAATAAATGACAAACCTAATATGATTTCATTAATTCTCCATGAACATTTAGTGAAAAAGAACAAGTTGAAAATACGTAGCTTAGCTCTTGGAACATAATAGAGTCTCAACAAATATTTTTTTGAGTAACGTAGTAAAAATTAGTCCAATCATAGATAACCTTATTTATTATTTCTAAAAAAATAATATCAACAATCTCACCAGTGGGTATGAGAGTTTAATGAGATAATAAACATAAAATGCTCTTGAAATTATTGAATAATAATAAATATTGGGGTTTATTATTGATTAGTTCACATGTCTACTTCTTTTTAGATGATTTTGCTGGTTTTGTCACTTCCCACTGAGGTGACATTGGTGCACATCCACTCAACTTTTTTAATCACATGTGTTTTCCAGTTCCATTAATCAACTAAAAAAGAGGAAGAAAGAGCCAGGGAAAAGGGAAAAATAATAAAGACATAGAACTCTCTAGAAAATATACACTAAATGTCAGGGAAAGAAAGCTGCTCAGTAGTTTGATGAAGACAGAAGGGGGAGTGACAACAAAGGGGCATGAGTCGACTTGTATTTTGATTGTTCTAATGCTTCCAGGAGTACATGTATAGCTGGTAACTTATCAGAATGTGTATCTTATATGCGTGTGCAGTTTGGTTTATGTAAATTATGCCACAATAAATCTGTTAAAACTGTACTTACGGGAATACAAAGAAAATAAAGACCTGAATCTGAGAGTTAGAGAATTCAAATCCTTCCATAATAAGATTAAAAAGAACGGATACCTTATTCTAGAGAGGATGTGGGCCTTTGAGAGTTTTTTTAAGCAGGGATGTAACATCGTTCTATAACCTTGCTAAAAAGACCACCAGACAGCAGTGCGGAGGCAGCCCTGGAGAAGGTTGAATCAAGGACCCACACATCAGTCCCATTTGTGCTGCTTTACTATGAGTTCGCAGAAAGAAAAAATGTAAAAAATTCCAGCAGACTTGGGTTATGAATATGAATGTGTGCTCCACAGGCTGGCTCTTTGTTGCATGTCTAATGAGCAGATCAAGGCTCCTGCAGGGGAAGAAAGGGCACCAGGTGTAGGTGGAAAGCTGGTGTGGTGAGGAGGGCAGCTCTGCTCCAGCTCTTCGCCTAAGTAAATGGCTTTTCTCACTAAATATTGGACCTAGAAATGCTGCACCATCCCCTGTTTCATAAAACATTATGGATTAATAGTCCATTGTTTAGCCTTAACTAATAGGAAAACGAAAACACATTACACATTCAACTTTGGAGAAAAAGTCTTTGGAAATTTTTTAGTTTCAGATTTGTCAGGTGAAGAGTTATGATTGCTTGCAAAAAATACACACTTTGAAAGTCAAAATTTAGAGAATGTGACTTTGTTCACTGATGTTTGTTCTTTCCAGTTTTCTCCAGTGGAAACTACATTTTGTCCATGCCCAAAACCATGCATGGGCTCATACTTTGTACCTACTCTAGTCTTTGACAGAAATGCCTTTTTGCTCCTCACCCTACATTTTTTCTATAAAATTTCACCTTGGCTACCCTAAGCAGTAAGAAGAACTCGTCTTTCTTTTTTACCATAAATAAATTGTACATCTACTATTCAATCAACAGATATTTATTGGACATCTACTTGCCTAACATTTTTCCAGACACTTAGGGAAAAACACTTTAAAAAGAGATAAAAATTCCTGTTCTCATGAAACTTAATATTCTCTTAGGGAAAAAGAAAATGAAAATAATAATAACTAGCATATGTAGTACGTTGGGTGGTGCTAAGTGCATGCAGAAAAAAATAAAACAGGGAAGGACAATGGTTGCTGATATCAAGACCAAGAAAATGTGAAATTAAGTCTAGACACCTAGAAGTGGCTAAGATGAAAGTGGTATTGTGAAGGCAGGTGCTAGACGCCCAGGTGATGAAATCTCTACCATTTTCTAGCTTTGTGAATTCAAGCAGGTCATTCCCCATCTCTCTGATTTTCCTCAGCAATAACATGCAAAAACGGTGAAAACAGATAACATTTATTGAGCCCTGATTTTGTACATCAGGCATATATAGTCCTCAAAACAACACTGTGATATGCATATCATTGTACCTACACCCCTCTTGGATAAGAAAATTGTGGCTCAAAAAATTACGTATCCTTCCTAAGAGTATGCAGCCAGCAAGTGGAAAAGCTGAAATCATGTTCATAGCATTCAGCATCCTCATGGTTAAGGGGACCCCTCCAGTACCTGTTTTTGACCAGCAACCCTCTTCCACTCCTTTACCTGAATTTTATATCCCTGTCCCTGACCAGTTTCTGGGGTTCATTTGTTACCTTCTAGCTACATAAACCCCTCAACTTCGGTGCCCTCTTCTCGGCCTGATCCTACATTAATACAATCATGTTATATAGACAAGGATTTAGTGGAAGATAGGAAGAAAGTTCAGTAGAATCTGGGTAGAGAGAGATCCAAGTGAGCCCTCCCTGGCTATGTCACCACACATCCTTTACAGAATGTAACTTCACTGAAATATTCTTATATGCTTGTTCCAGGAATAAAGCCTTCTTAGGAGAAATGGTTCATGAAACCCAGTGACCAAAATTAATAAAATATCTAAGATTATTTTTGTGACAACAACTGAAATAATTAAAGATGACAAAGAGCTAAAAATCAGCATCGCTACGTAGTAGGTGCATGCACATACGTATTACATGTTTGTGTATATGTGCACATCAGCTGGAGAAGCAAAGATACTTTTGATTAAAAGTCAACCCCATTTCCTGAGTATTTGCTTTGGAGAAAGACATCCATCCTCTCTGAGCCCTGATATCCATATTTGTCAAATTAGAGTCAGCGATGACTACTTTCCAGGCTGGTATAGTTTTAATGACAGCATATATGTGGAAAGAATTATTGTACTTGCCAGCTCTTAATAAGTGCTTCATATGTGAAATGCCAAATGAGGTCAATATCCAAAATATTTAATTTGAATTTGGATGAGGTAGTTTACATATTATGGACGATATGCGTATTCTACCATTGTGTTGGGCCACAATGAGTTCATAAATCAAACTCCCTCTCTTTACTGACAAGACATTTTCACATTAAACTGTCACATTCAGTCATGCTCCACACCAAGCAAACGCCCACGGTGGCTGGTTTAAAGCCATGAGTGCTGAAAGCAGTTAGAGTAAGGAGCTGTTGGCATTAATGAGCACTTACTATGTCCCAGGCACTTTGTAATCATTTTATATTAAATCTCCTCAAAGGTCTCAACAGCCACAGAACCAGGAAGAGCTGAAGGCAGCAAAGCTGGTTGAGTGGTAGGGCTGATCATACAGCCTGCTGCTGGGCATACAGATCTGACCTGCTCCAGCCCTGAAATCTCGATGTGTCCCCGGCTCGCGCCCACAGATTCATTCATGTGTTCCCCAGATGCGTCTCTCTGTTTGGGAATTCATATTACATAAGTGTAATATGACCTCCTCTTTCAAATAAGTCACGGTGCGTTTGGAGCAGAATGTGATTTCCTCATCTGTAAAATGGGGGAAGATATACCCTGCCAATCTTACTGGGCTGTTGTGGGAGCTGAATTTACATATTTGAATGTCTTTGTGGGTTGCAAATTACTCAACTAGCAGGAAGCATTGCTGCTGTGCCTAAAATTCTTGGGCCAGACATCGAGATTTGTGTATTTGCTACGGGGAAAAAAACAATGCCTTTGCCAAAGCCCAAAGGAACTCAGAGCTTTCAAAACAAAAGAAGGGAAGGAAGAGCGCGTCAGTCATCCCTCCTTCCCACAGGAAGATGCCATTCAGAATGCCAACATTGCATAGAGCTACCCACTTTGCCCATGTGCTTTTAATTACTTGGCTAATTAGGAGGCAAACTAAAATTAGAGGCAGCTCCATTTCTTTCCTTTTTTAAATATATTTTCCACTTTTCTTTCTTGCATCGTAATTGCACCCTGCTGCTGCCAGACACCTCGTGTGGGGACCTACAGGTGCTCCAGGACTCGAGGACGGGGGCTGGGTTTGAGGACCCGGCAGGCTAGAGGTGAAAGAAGGTGAGTCAAAGTCAGAGATATAAATCACAAAAGCTGAGCATGGAAAGATATAGCGAAGTAGAGAAAATGCGTGTTATTTGAATGGACTCTATTCCTTCTTAGGTAACATTTATTGAGCACATACTGTGCGGCACAACACTACAATGACTACTAATTCCTGTAATTCCCACAGCAACCTTATGGGGCAGATTTTATCATCATGCCCAGTTTTCTGATGAGGGAACAAGTGAGAGAAAGAGTTTTCCTAACTTGCTTAATATTTCTAGTTATGAAATTATGAAATAGAGAATCAATTCTGGAGAATCTCATTCTGTAGCTTATGCCCTAAGTTCTTAACTACACCACACAACAATCAGGCAAATTTTGCTTGGTGCTCACTCTTGTTTCGGAGGAGGAAACAAGACTCAGGGTCACACATGTCTCTCATGGTCACTGCATGTATTAACCAGCTTGGCTACTATAACAAAATACCAAAGACTGGGTAGCTTTAACAACAGAATTTTTTTTTTTTTTCCTCATGGCTCTGGAGGCTGGACATTTGAGACCAACATTGAGGGAAAGCAGATTTCATTCTGAGGCCTCTTCTCTGGGTTACAGGTGGCTACATCTAGCTGCGTGCTCACATGAGATCTTTGTGTGTGTGTGCAGGGAGATCACAGGAGCAAGCTCTTTGTTGTCTCTTCCTGTAAGACCCCACCCTCATGACTTCACCAAACCCTAATCACTCTCAAAGGCTCCATTTCCAGGGACCATCACCCCTGGGGGTGGACTTCACATATGCATTTTGAGGCAATACACACATAACGATCCGTAACATTCTGCCTCTGGCCTTCCAAAATTCATATCCTTCCCACCTACAAAGTGTATTAAATCCATCCTGACAGCCTCCAAAGTCTTAATTCATTCCAGCATCAATTCTAAAGTCTAAAGCCCAAAGTCTTATCTAATTATCATCTGAATCAGGAATAGGTGAGACATGAGGTAGGATTCACCTTGAGTGGATAGAGGGGACAGGGGAGGTCCTTGCCTTGTTCCTGATCTTAGTGGGGAAGCTTCAAGTTTCTCACCATTAAATCTGATGTTGGGTGTAGGGGTTTTTTTTTGTAGACAGTCTTTATCAAGAATAGGCACTTCCCTTTCTATTCCTAGTTGAATGAGAATTTTTATCATGCATCAGTGTTGGATTTTGTCAAATTCTTTTTTTTCTGCATCTACTGATATGAACTTGCAATTTTTAATTTTAGCCTATTGATGTGTTTGAGCCTGTTGACTTCTGAATGTTGAACCAGCTTTGCATACCTGGGATAAATCCGACTTGGTTGTGGTGGATAATTCTTCTCACACATTGTTAAATTCAATTTGCTAATATACCGTTGAGGATTGTTCCATCTATGCTCATGAAAGATACTGATCTGTAGTTCTCTTATAACATCTATTTCTCATTGTGGAATTAGGGTAACACTGGCCTCATTGAATGAGTTGGGAAGCATTTCTATTCTCTGAAAAGGATTATAGAGAATTGGTATAACTTCTTCATGAAATGTTTGTTAGAATTCACCAGGAAACCCATCTGGATCTGTTGCTTTCTGTTTTGGAAAATTATTAATTATTGGTTTAATTTCTTTAATAGATAAAGGCCTATTCAGTTAGTCTGTTCTTTCTTGTGTGAATTTGGGCAGACTGTCTTTCAAATAACTGGCCCTTTTCATCTAGGTGATCACTTTTGTGGGCACAGAGCTGTTCATAGTATCCCTTTAGGATCCTTTTCATTTCCATGGGATCTGTAGTGATATGCTGTGCTTCATTTCTGATATTAGTAATTTGTTTTTTCTCTTTGTATTCTTAGTCTAACTAGTCTTATTGATTTTATTGATCTTTTCAAAGAATCAGCTTTTGTTTCCATTGACTTTCTCTATTGATTTCCTGTTTTAAACTTCATTGGTTTCTGCTCTAATTCTTATTATTTTTTTCATTTTGCTTACTTTGAACCAATTTGCTCTTTTTCTAGCGTCCTAAGATGGAAACTTAGATTGCTAGTATTTGACTTTTTCCTTAGATATTTTTTCTTTTCTAATATATTCAGTGTTATAAATTTTTGATGCCAAAAATTTCCCCCTAAGCACTTCTTTCACTGAATCCCACAAATTTCAGTAAGTTTCATTTCCATTTAGTTCAAAATATTAATTTCACTTGAGGTTTCATCTTTGACATATGTGTTATTTAGAAGTGTGTTCTTTACATTTATTTTGGGATTTTTTTCAGTGATCTTCCTGTTATTTCTAGTTTAATGCCACTGTAGTCTGAGAGCAGTCAGTATATGCTTTTATCATAATGTATAATTTGAACAGTTAAATATTTATTTACTATCTCTAATTGTGTATCAATAATGTGAACTGAGCCTATAATCATGCATTTTCTTCATTTGGCTTTGAATTGAGTGAAATAACTTCATTAAGTTATAGGCCCAATGTTCTTCCTTCCATTTTCTTGAGCAATTTAACTCCTCCTAGCAAGCATGGCATTTTGTGAACATTTATTGATGATATTACCAAGTTTGGGGTGGGAGAGGTCTTTGATCATTATTTCAATGTATTTAATACATTTTAATTTATGGGTTTTCCATTTATTTTTTGAGCAAATTTGACATTTAATATATATAAAGTTACATATTTCCTCTGGTTCTAAAATTTACCAGTGTATAATGGTTTGCAACATCATTTTTTTGGTCTTAGATATATATCTCCTTTTCTCAATTAATATTCCCGGACCAGAGATTTGTTTAACTTACTTTTCAAAGTAACACCTCTTAATTTTGTAAAGATGTGCTATTGTGTTTGTTGCTGTGTTCTCTACTTCATTCATCATGCTCTTACCCTTACTACTTTTGTCTTCTTTCCTTTGGTTTTAGTACCTGATTCGTTTCCAACATTTTGAGTTTAATGTGTAATTTATTTTTTCCTTTTTTGCTTCCTGATACATGTATATCAAGCTAAACACATCTCTGTAACTATTGCCTTAGTTATGTCTGCTTTTATACTGACTGTAAATCTCCCTGTATTAACATACACTTTAATAAATGTTATTTTTCTGGCCACAGAATATTCCAGTCATTACTCTCAGATATATACATTGTTTCCAGCATGTTACTGTTGTAGATGATATTATGATAAATATATTTGCAATTACAATTCTTTAAATTTGCTTAATTTTGATGTATTTCCAAGTCATAGTTTGATCATTATGGAATCTTAAAACTGAGGCTATTGAGTCAAAAGTAGGAATTTTTTTTTTAAAGATTTTATTTATTTATTTGAGTGAGAGAGAGAGAGCCCAAGAAGGGGGGAGGGTCAGAGGGAGAAGCAGACTCCCTGCTGAGTGGGGAGCCCGATGTGGGACTCGATCCCCTGAGCCGAAGGCAGTCGCCCAACCAACTGGGCCACCCAGGCGCCCAAAAGTAGGAATTTTTTAAAGCTCTTTTGATACCTTGAATTTTATTATCGTCAGCAGATGAGATACAGAATTTTGCCACAATTATTACTTTCTCTAATTTAGAAGAATACACTTCTGCAAAAGTGGGCCAATCTGATGACCCTTTGCTTGAATCCCTTAACACTTTAACTTTGGACAAAATAACAGAAACTTTTTTGTTCTTAGTTTTCTAACATATTAGATTAAAAAGTAGCAATACCATAATATTACTTCCTGTTTGAATCTTCTTGGTTTTAACAATCCACAATTACTATATATTCACAGCAAAAATAGGAAAGTTTGTATTTTTACAAGTTGTAATTATTTGCCTTATAGAATAGTGTTCCTCAAATATTGGTCTCAAGATTTGTCTAATGACTGCTCAAGAGACTTTATGTTTAAATCTGTTTTATCTATTGATAATTAGCATAGAAAGTTTAAATTAAGAAATAATTAAATATTTATTACTTTTAATAAAACTAATTTATTATTTAATTATCCATTATCCATTATTTATTTATTTAATTCACTATTCATTTTAAAATAACTACATTAATCACATTACACATTAACATAAATGGCATGTTTTTTTGTGCTTCTGTTTTTCGAAATGTGCTTCACATATTTTTCAAAAACCAAAGTGTTAGAAAGAACAGTAGCATTACTTTAGATTTTTGGAAGGAATTGTAATGCCTAGCTTAATAACAGACAGCTTGATTCACATCATCTCTGCTGTTGCATTCAATCTTTTGTGAGTTTTATTTTACTTTTTAAGTGTTGTAAAGAATATCTGGCCTCACATAGATGAGCAGTTGAGAAAAAAAAGTGTACTTTAATAACCTTTTTTTACCATTGTGGATACTTCAGAATAAACCAAACTTGATTAGTGTGAAGTTTCTTAGAAATGAATTGCATTGCAGAATCTAAAATGAATGTCATGAGCTCTGTGCGATGTCTCACTGGTCTGTCTTGCGCTTTGAGTGGGTCTTTTACCCCTGGTGTTAACCTTGCAACATCATGCACTAGTCATTTAAAAATATCAGCTCACTGATTTCTGTAACTCCTCCAACTATGAGCATATTTAATTGTAAAACATGAAGAAATAATTTGTTGATATGGCCGATATTTTCATAAGAAAAGTCTCGAAGCTTTGAGAAACAGCCAACTTCATGGTGGGTGATAACAATTTTTCCAAAATTTGATTTTCACTCGTAAACTCGAATATTATCATTGGCAATGATGCCAATCATTTTATTTAAAGAGACACATTCATTTAGTTTGTTCCTGAGGAAATGTATGCTACACAACCAAGTCTGAATACAGATAGTTTGTCTCTTAGTCATTGTTTCTAAGTAAAAATCATGTCCTATGGAAAAAAGCATAGTTCACCTTGCAATTCAAACACATACAGTTATTTCTGGAGGCAACCATTGTGCTTACGTATGCATCAGAAGTGATTTATATGTATTTTTCATTTTGTCATCTAGAATAAGTATTCAAGCTCAACATTTGATAAAATTAATATTTTTATTGTTTCATCAAGAACATTTTAAAGTGAAATGGGCTTTTTTTCTTCTTTCTTTAAGCATATGACAATAAAGAAACAAATATTTACTAGTATAAATAATTCCGCTACTCTGATTTGTACTAAGATGCCGACAGTTTCAGCCACCACTTTTTTTTTTTTTTATATCGTTAATGCAAGTGTCCACACAATGAGAACAAGTAATCTGGTATTATTCTGAAAATGGTGCAGACTCCATAAACCCCTTGGAGGGGTTCTGAGGAAATCTCTGTGTCCACAGACACATTCCGAAAAGTGAAGTCCTACTTGTGCCTGGCTGGCTCAGTTGGTAGAGCGTGTGACTCTTGATCTCAGGATCATGAGTTCAAGCCCCATGTTGGGCATGGGGCCTACTTAAAAAAAAAAAAAAAAAATGCAGTCCCAGAATGGAATGACAATCAGTTATTCTTCCCATGTTGAAAATGTAACATGTTTATGCCACCATTCATTAGGTATTCAATTAAACATAGCCAAACTCAATCACTAGTTGATATAGAATTTAAATGCTATTGCTAAGAGAATCCAAATTGTGGCATTAGCTGAGTGGAAAGGGTTTAGCAACAAGCAGGAGGGTCTACCCATTGTGGTCTGGAAAGCTTGTAACTGCGAAGCAGAGCCAAGCCATTTTGCTTAACTATTGTTTGCTTAATCTCCAGACTCAGACCATGCAATGACCAAGGCTGGAGTCTTAAGCAAAATGATAGAAAACATTTATTTATTTATTTATTTTTTTGATAGAAAACATTTAAAAATGGTGGTGTGTATAGCTCCTTCTTGATCCATTTGGTGACGTCTGACAAGAGAAAGATAAACATAATTTATTTTCCAAACTCAGACTCTTTCACAGTGAAAGGGGGAACTATTAATAAATTTGTCTGGACAAGGAATATAAACTGGGATAAATTCATTCCATGATGCTGTGCGGAATGAATGAAAAGGAATATCACAGTGCTAAGGGACACGCTGCATGTGTGTGGCCTGTGTTCTAAACTCATCGAGAGTCTTATTATTTATAGCATTGCAGGGTTGGAAAAAAATTGCTTTTCTATAGAAACTTCAAGCAATCGTAAAGGGTCACTGTAAAATGGCAACCATAGCAGAAGTTAAGAATGTGACCCCAAATCTTTTTCAAAAATCCCACCATTCTTTAACTATTCCTCCTACATTCTGGGAGGAAAAGCACTGAGTCAGTGTGTTTCCTACCTGAGCCTATTGTTTCAAGTGACCTTAAGCCATTAAAATAAGAGAAGAATGGACCAAACAGGGAGGTTCGTGGCTAAGAGACAAAAATTACCATGTTTGAAATGCATATTGTGACGTCTTTGGCTGGGGTAATTTGCACATAAAATAGACAAACACACTGGCAGTCCACTAAGATTTTGAGGAATAGGCATTTCCAAATAAAAGTCAAACTCAGGTCTATCTGGCAGAAGCTTGTGCTAAAGTGCGTCTTCTCTGGAAGCTCATTAGCTGGAAAGGACTCAGATTCGGACTCTAGAGAAGTTCCCATGACACCCAGAGATCCTGGAGTTTGAGTTTTTTCAGTAAGTTTGATGTGAGTCTGGGTTGTGTTTTGGGCTGAGTAGAGGGTGCCATCATCCTTAATCTATTGATAGTTTATTTTTCTGTCACATGCAGCCCAAATCAGTTAGCCTCCTAGTTGAGTTGACATTGTAATTTGGCAAACGTAACCTTGACCCACCTACATCCATTTATATTCTGTTTTGTCCCAACCTGCTGGTTTATATGCTCAAATCTACAGCCTTGGTACCAGAGCTCCCTGAACAAGTCAATGGTTGTTCCTTTATCTTCTTAAAAATTGCCTAAGTTGCTCCTCAAAATAACTGTCTCTTTTTTGATTAAGAAAACCGGGAATTTATGTACATATGTCAAATTTTGCAGAAAACTTTGACATTACCTTGGCAGGACCCCTAATTTAACACTATGTGGTTGAATAAATGAATGAATGCTTGCATGCTCAATGAACTGACTATATTTAGGTTTTTTTCTTCAGATTTTAGCCTTTTAGAATTCTTTTTCCTTTCTCTGTCCCTCCGCCCCCCTCTCTCTTTTTCTCTTTCTCCTGCTCCTCAATCCTCCTTCTCCTTTCCCCTCCCTTTCTTCTTCTGCTCACTTTCCCTAGGATCTAGCTAGGAGGATCTCAGAAAGGGTCATGACTTTGGTGTCGAGTCTAAGAACTTTTTTTCTTATTCTATATCATGAGAATTTTCTCCTGAGTTTTTCTAAAAGTTTAGTTTCATGTTTCAAGTTTAACTCAAGGAACTATGTTTTATTAATTGTTGTACAGGTTTTAATCTTTGGGTTGCCTGGTAAGTGTAGATGTCCAGTCTGCCTTGGGCCTTTGCTGCATGAGTGAAGGAGGGGCACAGCTTTCTCAGTGGTGTTTGGCTAAAGTAGAGGGGCTACTGGGGAAATGTTTTCTGCCTTGCAAGGCTGCCCCACCCTGGTCCTTTAGCTAGATAAACTAGGCATCTTCCTTCCTCCTTCTCTCCCTCCCTCTCTACTTCTTTCCTTCCTTCCTTTTTTCTTTCCTTCCTTCTTCCTTTCCTTCCATCCTTCTTTCCTTATCTGGGTTCCAGGTTGCTAGCTTCTTGTGCTCCAAGTCTGGGATATGCAAGGTAAAAAGCAAGCTCAGGGAACTCTTTACTGTTTCATTCTTTTGGTCTTGATTTCCATAAGCTACTATGTTTCTTTTTCCCCACCTTTCAGAGTTTTCAGTGTTTGTTTTATATATAATATTCAGGGTTTTTAGCTGTACTCAGCAAGGGGACTAGAGGACAGTGTATCTCCTCCAACTTCCAAGAAAGAGAAGTCTTGTCCACAGATTTTTATTGATATATTCAAAATGTATTCTTTTTTTTTTAAAGATTTTATTTATTTATTTGAGAGAGAAAGAGCACAAGAGCGGGGAGCGGGAGAGGGAGAAGCAGACTCCCCGCTGAGCGGGGAGCCCAATGCGGGACTCGATCCCGGGACTCCAGGATCATGACCTGAGCCGAAGGCAGTCGCTTAACCAACTGAGCCACCCAGGCGCCCTCAAAATGTATTCTTGAAGTCCTTTTTAAAAAATTCAAGGAAATACAAACTTTCTTGTATTTAAAGGGTATAGTAAAATGTACACCAGGGTGCCTGGGGGGGAGCAGTCAGTTAAGCGTCTGACTCTTGGTTTCAGCTCAGGTCAAGATGTCAAGGTTATGGGATCGAGCCCTGCGTTGGGCTCGGCACTCAGCATGTAGTCTGCTTGGGACTCTCTCTCCCTTTCCCTCTGCCCCTCCTGCTCAACATGCTCGCTCTCTCTCTCTCAAATAAATCAATAAATCTTTAAAAAATAATAAGGTAAAATAAAATAAAATGTACACCATTTAATACTGGTTTGAAAAAAAAAGATTATGGCCTTGATTTGTTGTGAGTATTGGAGAATAAGATCATGTTTCTCTAATTTTCAATTACCTGATTACACAATTTTAGGATAAGATGGGCAGTGGCAAGACTTGGAAGAACATACCCATTACAAGATACCAAGGTTTTTATTTTTCCTTCTCTAATTTAACATTTCTCTTTCCTTCCATGGTCTTCCTCTGTACCTTACCACAGCCCCACAACCTCTGAGTATTTCCTCTGGATGTGAGTCACACATTTCATTCTGTGTCAGTGAATGCACATAACATTTTTTCATGCTTAGTGACAAGAATATTTTTAAGCTTTTCTTTTGTGTGTAACCCTGCTCTATCTGGTTCTATGTGATTCAAAGGAGCTAATCATACATGCCCAACAGACAGAAAGAGAGAGGTGCGCACAAATCTTAAATGTAAAGATGATACATTTTCCAAAGTAAATGCGCCTGCGTAACCACCTACCCACCAGATAAAGAAACAGGATATTTAGGATATTAGCAGCAGTTCAGAAATATCTCTATCAATATTCTGCCACTCTCCCATCACTTTCTGAAAGCTAACTATTACCTTAACTTTTAACATCATAGACATAGATCAGTTTTGTCTGATATAGCATATATATATTATATATATAATATATAATTATATATATAATATATAATAATGAATATATTAATGAATGAATATATAATAATGAATATATTAATATTCCACTGTATTAACATTTATTTATCCATTCTACTGTTCACAGGCATTGCATTGCGTTCAGTGTTTAACATATGAGATAGAAGCCGGATTCTATCTTTCTTTGTACAAATATTAATTGATTCAGAATCTTTCATCGGATGAGAATCTTTCCCTGTTTGTGTACATTTTAACTTTGTAAATACCAAATGCTGCATAAGGGTCAATCTGTTTCTCAGCTCTCCTTTCTTTCCCATTAATCTAGATATCTGCTCTAATGCCAATAACAAGTTGTCTGAATCACTGAGGCTATATACACCTGATATCTGCTAGTATATGACAAATGGTTTTATTCTTCTAAATCGTGTTTACTTGCTTGGCCTTCTGAGTTCCTAGCTGAGAGTTTGAATGGAACTTCATGACTTGACAGACCAGATTAGAGAGAACCAAGTCTTTCAAATACCTTTTAATTCATGAAAGAAACATATCTCTCCATTTTCGTAGGTTTTATTTAAATTTATTTATTTATTTATTTATTATTTATTAAATCTATTTATTTCAATAAAAAATTCTTCTGTATTTTCATCCTTTTTTCCCCTCTCTGTATCTTAGTCTTATATATTCTACTGACCTGTTTTTTTGCTTCAGTAATCCTCTCCTCAATCATATTAATCTCTGTTAATATTATGTATTGAGTTCTTAACTTCAATTATTTAATTTTATCTCCTAGAATTTCAATATAATTCTATCTTTACAGATGCTTATTTTCTGTTGACGGTATCCATCAAATCATCCATTCTAACGAACATAATATCACATTTATTTTACTTTCTGTGTCTTGCAATTTTAATACATAGATCTCCTGAGAACTTTTCTAATGTCTTGTTTTTAAATTACAATTTAAATCATTTTGTTTTTGTCTCTGGTATGCATGCTGATTTTTAACTGAATGCCATGAATATTTTAGAAATTAAGGTTCTGGATAGTCTTATATTCCCACATTTAGAATTTATTTTCCCTTTTCTGAAATAGGATAGGAGCAAATCACCTAAATCCAATCTAAGATTGATCTGATTTGAAAATGGGGATCAATCTTTATTAAAGCTTGTTCATTTCATCCCTTCCTCTCATATCTAGCCCGTTGGAAGGCTGTGTATCTGTTAGGGACTCTCTTCCTGGTAGAGCCTGTCATTCAACATGTTATCTTCCCAAACCTGTTAGAATATTGGATTATCTTAGCTTTTCAGCTTTTTACCTAAATTCTACTCTACTTCTCAATATAGCCAGTGCTAATGAATTAGTAAATTCCCTGTGTGGAAAATTAGCATGCATATTGGATTATCTTTCCATATTTCCATATATATATTTTTAGGACTTTCCCCTTTCAAGTCCTGCAAACTTGGTGTCTCTGTGTTGGCTTCAAAGATATATGCTTTTTAAAATTTTGTATCTGGTTCATCAAATTGTTCTCCCTGGGAATATTAATCTGATACTATCTAGTTCTCCATAACCAGAAGCAGAAGTCTTTACATCTCTCTCAGTTTAACCTTTGTTATAACTGTCCATCTTCTGTCTTGGTGGAGTTTTAAAATCCCAAGTTTGCAAAGAGAGACATTTCTTCCAGTCTGCCACCAATTCTGACATATAATGTCCAATGATCATCAATGCCACTATTTTTCAGATGGTTTAAAAAAAAAAAAGTTCTGTAGTTTGTCTCTTCCTCCAAAAATGGACAAAGGAAATACCCTTCTATTAATATTTGGAATTGATGTGAGTCATAGCTACCATGTTTTGGGATTAGTATTAATGCCTTATGCATTTGTGCTATTTCATATACCTTCCTGAAGAATTTTAATTAAAAAAAATTCCTCTTCCCAACATAATTGTCAGTATTTTCCATTGCATTGCAGTCTTCTGTTTATGAAGTGATAGTGTCTTGGTAATAATTGTTTTCTGCTGAGCTACTGTTTTCCTTAATAAAATGGTATGAAAATTAGTCACGGGAACCCTCACTACCACTTGTAGTCAACTGCAGACCCAGCAGGAAGAGCCGAACTTGACCTTACATGGACTTGACCTTGAACACAGACACCACTCTACTATCCCAGCTGACAGAATCATGCTTTCCTTATCTCCTCCCCCCTCCACCCATAAACAGCTCAGCCAAGGAGAAGCCACTCTAGTCAGAACTCCCAGTTTACTCCAAGGACTTTTAGTTTATAACACCCTCCAACTTCCTCCTTTTCTCCCTAAAAACAAGTACCTCCCCTTTGTTCTCTGGGCTTGTCTGTAGTTTTGCCACAATTTGTTTGTCCCAGATTGCAATTTTCTTTTACTCCCAAATAAACCCATCTTTTGTGGTAAAATAACTGGCGGTTTTTATTTTTAAGTTGTGGAAACCATGAAATTGCAGCATGGCATATTCCCCTCTCTGAAGGGCCCAGTAGTGAGGTCAGAACAAAATTTGTTGACAATCAGTAGAGCGTTTATAGGAAACTCTAAAAACATTTGCTGGACTAGACTATTTCTGGCTTCATTTTTCTACTATTATTTTTGTCCTAATTTCTTTGGGTACCTTTACCATTTCTGTTGAATAGTGTAGGAAATCATTTTTTTAGTCAATCCTGTCTGTTTGGTTCTTTTTTTTTTTTCCAGGTAGCCACTTTAAAACCTTTAAAAATGTTGATAAAGCAATGTGGAAGTGATGAACTAATTAAAAAGAAATTTGTAAAAAAAAACCTCCTACAACTGAATTGTAAATGCTCAAAGAATGAAGTATTGTCTTATATATTTTGAATGAAGCTAGGCAGGAAGCAAGTACTTTAAACAAAACATGTGCTGAATACCAAATTCTCTCTTACACTTTTATATATTATTTTTTGTAAGTATATCTGGGATTTTCACACATTACGTATTTGATAAATGTTAAATGAATTAATCACTATTTATGAAGTAATAATATATAAATTAAGTGAAAGGGAAGAGAAATTAAATACACCAAACTCACTGTTACTTTGGGACACAGAGACAAAAACATATTTAATACACAATAAATTAACATAATTTTCTTCTAATTGATGTGAATTAATTAGCTTTTCAGTACTGATACATGTAGAAATCTGAAGGGCTGAAAGTGTTTGCCCTGTACTTAAGCAAGCAGACTCTTTTTCCCTCCAGAAGGCAAATTGTTCCTGAGGACTCTGAAAGCCCCCCTTGCTCTCAAAGCATCAATGTCGAGCAAGTAGGCAGCTCTCACACACACCTGGATTTTAGTGCTTGAAAATATCATTTCTGAGCCCTTGAACAGTTATTTCAGGTCTCTGAGCTTCAGTTTCTTCAGCGACAAATTCATGAATAAACTCATCATTGTATTTTTTTCAGAAGCTAAAGGGGTCAGTGAGCAATGAGCATGCAAGAGGAGGGCAGGACTGAGGTTAGGTTCCTGGCATTTGGTTTTTGGTATTGTGCAGCTTTCCACAGTTGGTGAACCACCTCAAGCAGCAGATACCTGGCTCCTGCCCCAAAGGAGGGGAGCGCTGACTTGGGTGTCGCCGGCCAAAGGGTTAGCAACTCTTGTCAGAAACAGAGAGGGAAGAGGAGTTTCTAAAGGGAAAAGGAGGGGTGTTAGGACAAGGCTTTCGATCAACTGGTTGTTTGATGCAGAAAACCATGGTAACCAGTCATGCCTCTCCTATTTTATTTATTTTTTACTTTATTTTTTGAGATGGAATGTATAGATTTTATACTATTTGTTGATTTCAACAATTGAATGAATCCATGTACCACTTCCCAAAATATGATAATGTAATGAAAGTTCCCTCAAGACCCTTTCCAGTCAATTAACTCTATCTCCTCAATTAAGTATTTTCTGACTTCTAGCACTGAAGGTTGGTTTTCTATGCACTTGAAATTCACATGAATGACATCATATGTTAACTTATTTTTGTGCCTGCTTCATTTATTCAACATAATGTTTTGTACATCCATGCATATTGTTTCATGTCAGTAGCCCATTCCTTTTCCGTGATGATTGGTATTCCACTCCATGAATATGACATAGTTTATTTATTCATTTCTGTGTTTGTTTGACAACTTATTTTACCGACTACTGGCCATATTAAATCATGCTTCTACGAATATTCGTGCACAAGTCTTTTTGTGGACATGCGTTTTCGTTTATCTGTAATAAATATTTTAAACTCTACTCAAGTCCATGCACAAAAGTCAGTTCAAAATGCATCATGAATTAAACTTTAAACATAGAACTAAAAAGTTTCTAAATGAAAATATTGAAGATTATCTTGATAAGCTTGAGGCAGACAACACCATCTTAGAACATTAAAAAAATCTCTAGCATTCAAATGTATACCCAGAGGGTATTATGCTATGTGAATTAAGTCAGACAGAGAAAGAAAATACCATATGCCTTCACTTATATGTGGAATCTAAAAAACAAAACAAACACTCTCTTAAATACAGAGAACAAACTGGAGTTTGTCAGAAGGGAGGTAGATGGGGGGATGGGTGAAATAAAAAAGAACAGAGAATATATTAAATTGGTCTTCATTATAATAAACCTTTCTGTTTATCAAAAATTCCTATTAAGAATATTAATAGGACAACACAAACTGAAGGATTATGTATATAGTACATGTGAAGTACTTCTGTAATTTAACCATAAAAAAACTAATACAAATTGGGCTGATGTTTGAATATATGCTATGCAAAGAAGATAAATAAGTGGCCAAGAAATACATGAAAAGTTGCTGAACATCATTAGTCCTCAGAGAAATGCCAATTGATACTATAATGAGATGTCTTTTGCCATCCACTAGAAGGACTGAAATCAAAAAGTCTATGAACACCAGATGTTGGCGAGGATATGGAACTGACAGAAATGTCTACAGACACCTTGGAAAATTGCTTGGCAGCTTCTTAAAAAGCCCACTGTATATCTACTCTATGATCCTGCCATACTCAAGCACATTTATTGAACATTTCCTAAATGTGAGACAATGAACAAATCAAATTTCATGTGTATTATTCAATTTTATCTTCCCAATGATATTTTGAGGAGGGACTAATTGTATTCCTATTTTGTAGATTTTTAATCTAATTACATGGACAAGATCAAAATGTTGATAATGGTCATAGTGGGGATGGCTCTCTCAGTGAAGGGTCATGGTCTCATTATTGGTGACTAAGCAATTGAAAGATTTATAGCTTTTCATGGAGAAGACAAACATGCAGACGTTTGGTGAGATAAAGTTGGCCTGGGACCCCAGTTCTGAATCTCTTCTACTAAACAAGCTGTTTGACCCCTCAGGATCTCATTGTCACACCTGGAAGGTGGGCAGAAATGGTGGGTTATGAAGAGTAAATGGACAGCATGTATAAGGGGATGAACAGAGAACTTGCACTTAGGGATTAGGAAATGCACATTCCTTTCCTTTTTCCCTTTTCCTTAAACATATTCTAGTGTTTGGACATTTTCATTTTGAAACATTAGACTCAATGCCTCCAGTTTTGAAAAATGTAAGTTTTCAGTATATCACTGCAAAACTAGTATTGGTTTTTCTTAAGAAGTACTAGTTTAAGAAAATGCTGGGGCTTATTCATATGTGGGGACCCTAAGGCTTGCAGAACCTTTGACTCTATGTTCTAGATTCTGTGCTTTCCAGTGTGCCAGCAGATTAAGCTAGAAAGGCTTGTAATTGCCATGTTATTATAATAAAGTAGATTTCAGCCATAAATACTTCTATAGTGAAAAGAGAAAAAAACCTTCAGGCTAGAGACAGTCTTCAGTGAGATGCAATCATCAGGGACCTCTTACTCATCATTTATATTCTCTGCTCTTCTAACCAGAAGGCAATAAAATGAGGAGTTCATTTTCTTACCCAGTGTTCAGCAGACATTGCCTCCTATCACTTCGATCTCTTCAGTATCTTTCATGTATCCCCTCTTTTACATCTCTAATGCATGGGCCCAGTGATCACCAAAGACAGGTTTACTGTCACCCTGTTAGTTTGAGAAGGGAACTGGGACATCCATTTGAGCAAGGGTTTGAACTGAAACAGAGGAAGCAGAAGGTAAATACCATGCACTTAACTACCCCTCCCTTACTCTATTCTTGGCACTGCACTAAGCATTTGCAGTCCTTTCTTATTTAATCACCATTATGTGCTTAAGAGATTGGCACTGTTATGTCTCCTTTATAGATAAAGACATTGAGCAGAATCATGCAGATAGTCACTGATAAGCCAAGATTTCAACCTTACATCTCACTGCAAAGCATTTACAATTTGTCCTCCAAATAAAATTGGTCTGGTGATAGTGATTTAGTGGTGTTGGTGGTGAAGGACTGATGGGGGTGTTACGTTGATGGTTATTACATTGGTGGTAAGATGATGTGAGTGAGCAGTCCATCCGGAGTAGGGTTATGCTTTAGGAGAGAATAGTTATCATGCTTTCGGTGAATAAATAGTTTCCAGCACTTGCCAACTATGGATACCACGTTAATTAAGGTATTTCTCTTATCTTAAATTAGTTTATGGTCTGATGGGGAGAACATATTTAGGGAAATAGATACATTTAAATTCTTAGTGTTTAATGCTATATAAGTATCTCAATTCGGTGAATATTCTGTATGACTTTCAGGGGCTGTGCATGGTGCTGGAGCCTGAGGAAGGAGAAAAGAGGTCTTCACGGGGGGCGCCTGGGTGGCTCAGTTGGTTAAGCGACTGCCTTCGGCTCAGGTCATGATCCTGGAGTCCCGGGATCGAGTTCCGCGTCGGGCTCCCTGCTCAGCGGGGGATCTGCTTCCCCCCTCTGCCCTCTTCCCTCTCGTGCTCTCTGTCTCTCATTCTCTCTCTCTCTCAAATAAATAAATAAAATCTTAAAAAAAAAAAAAGAGGTCTTCATGGTACAGTGGGAAAGAAGAGTGGATAAGGCAGCATGTACTGGAAAAGGGAGAGCTACCAACCCTGTGCTGTGAGCTAATTTGTCCTGGGAAGAGTCCATACAGGAGGCAACAGGAAAAAACAGCCTGAAAAAGTGTACATGTACTCCAGCTCAAAGAAATGACAAGGAAAAAGCTAAGGAAACATGAAATAGTGACATGTTTCAGTGATGTCTAACGAATCAGTACATCAGCCCCGGGTATACGGGAAGAGTAGAAGATATTAGTCTTGAAGTCTAACCAGAATCCATGCCACAGGACCTCTTCCGCTGTGTCCTGAGGTCAAATGTAACCTTGGGGACAATAAGGAGTCATTGCAGGATTTTTGAGAACAAGATGAACATAGAACGGTTTGCCATGTCACTCTCTAAGGACAAGCCTGGTCTTACACCTCTCTTGCATACTGGCATAGGAGAACTCCTAGCCAGGGGAGAGAGCCCAGCTGCTGTTGCCAGGGTCCTCCATGCCCATCAGGCCTGGCAGAAAACATGCACAGTGACTCACTCAGTCATTCAGCAAACACATGATGTGTTTAGTATGCGGAAAATTAGTGTGTGTTTAACTTTTTGGAGTTCATGCTCCAAGGCAGGGAGACAAATGTAAGCCTAACATAATTTACTTCTTTATTTTTTATTTTTTTAAAGATTTTATTTATTTATTTTTTATAGAGCGAGCGAGACAGAAACAGCATGAGAGGGGAGAGGGTCAGAGGGAGAAGCAGGCTCCCCGCTGAGCCGGGAGCCCGATGTGGGACTCGATTCCAGGACCCTGGGATCATGACCTGAGCCAAAGGCAGATGCTCAACCATCTGAGCCACCCAGGCGCCCTAATTTACTTCTTTAAAAAGCCCAAAAATTGTCCCCATGACTACGCCTTTGCTTCAACTCATCTCCTCATCTAGAATTTTAAAAATATAATCTAGTGTGTGAAAACATCTGAGAATATGGATTTTGACGTGAAACAGGTCTCATGTGAATGCTTGGCCCAAAATGGCTTGATTGATGTTTGGCCTAGAGCTTTAACGCAACCTCTCTCAGCCTTGGTTTCCTCGTTTGCAAAATACAGATTAAAACAGTACATAATGTGAGGGCATAAAAAATCATGCATTTAAAATATTGCATGTCAGTCACATAGTAAACACTCATCATGCTAGCCATTGTCATTACTTCTAATCGTTACTGGCTGGGCTGTGGGTGCATTCTTCCAATTGTTCTTATCTCCAGTATATTTTTTGACATTTGAAATCTCCAGACCTTCCAAAACAGCTACAATAACAATTGCCCTTGCTCTCAATACACACAGCTACCTTAGCTTTTAAATCAAAACCTCAGTCTTTTCCATTATTCTGCATTGTCTGCCCTGTTAAAAAAAAAATGAACAAACTAGTATTGTATAAGTCCGTGCCAGCTTTCTTGAACCCACCATTTTGTTCAAGCTCTGCTTTCTGCTTGAAATCTTCCCCATGTTCTGTTTCTTGAAATCCTATCCTACAACTTTCATGTCCTTCTCTCTCCAACCGAAGGTACCCCTCTTCTGAACTACCTCAGTATCAAATATATTCATGCTTCCCTATTGACATTTGTTATATATAGTCTTGGATCGTTGCTTTCATGAGTTCATATCATCTGAATTAATAAAATTATAATGCATACTGTTTTTGAGTACAATATGCCACGTGTTTTGCAAAGTCCACAACCCGCGGTATCTCTCATATTTACAACACCTCCTTGAGATAAGTATTATGGGCTTCTTTTACTTAAGATGACCATGAGGTGCAGAGATTTTAAGTAATATTCTAAGCTCATGCAGTAAGTGGAAAAAGCAGGTTTCAAGCCCATGTCTGACTTCAAAGCTCATTCTATTGTACCAACTTCTTTCAAATTTACCTTCTCCTCCTGCTAGATTATAAATTCTTTGATATCAGGAAAGTGTCTTATTCAGCTCTGCATATCCCCCAAGCCCTAGCCTTGAGTCTATTTTTTAACAGAGAACTAGCTGCTGTGCTATGCATTTTTACATGTTATTTCAAACACTGCTGGCAGTAACTCTGAGACAGGTGGTATTATCATTGCTACTTGAACTCAAATACGGAAATGGAGACAAAGAGGGGCTGAGTGATTAGTTAATCTCTTCCAAACGGCAGGGGCCAGATTTGAAGAGAAATAGAAAGCCGTGAGCACCAGCTATGTGCTGGGCATGAGCTCAGGCATGGTGGGCACTGAGAAGCAATCACAGTCCTTGGCAGAGAGGCACTCTGCATCTAGGAACATAGAAGGTGTGTGAGGAAGGCTATAAAAAATGGTTTTAAAGGCAAAGAGAAGTGTTTGAGCTCCGACCAGCAAACTCTCCTGTCTTAGTGATGATATTTGGCCCATACATCCTGACAGCTCCACTCAGTTTTATCCAGTCTTCTTCCGGAGTTTGAAATGTACAAGATTACATAGGGGATGTTATGGGAAATGTCTATTTTTACATTTAATTTTCACTTACTGAGCTGAGAAATTTTAGGAGACCTAACTGCCTTACGGAAAATCCTCCCTGAGTAGTTCTGGGCCTTTTATTCTTAGGAACCATCTGGTGAGAAGCCTGGGTTCTTGGCTGGTAACTTTAAATTTATCCTGTGTTCTTTTCTTTATATCTTCTTTCTTCCTTTCCTTCTTTTCCTTTTTTATGGTTCCAGTAAAACTTCTTCCTTTCCTCACATCCTCTATCAGTCTAGCAATGGCTTTTCCCTCTTCATTGGTGGACATGTTTGCATTTACGAATGTTACCAGGGAAGCAGTTAGTATTAGAAGAATGCTCTATTGAGAAAACCTATGGACCTTGGAGCCTTTGATTCAAAGAGACTATGATTCGAATATCAATTCCACCACCTTTCAGAAAATTAGCCTTGAGTAAGCTCTATAACATGCTCTAACATAATCTATTAACCTATAAAATGGGGATACTAAGATTTATATTTACAGCATCTTATAAAGGGTGAAGATACTGTCGTGGAGAACTTATCATGGTGTCAGGCATATGGGACTATCAGTAAATGGGAGATGTTCTTAGCCTTATTATTTAGCTGCCATCACCATGCAATTTATAAAATCCATAGAAGTACTAGATGATTCCATGTATTTCTGGACGAGAAATACAAATGCAAAGCCACTGCTATTGAGGCTGTGAGTGAAACACCATCTTCATACAGGATGTCTGTCTTTCTGGCCTGCAGGGTTTGTCTCTCAAGGTTCTCCTGGGATAATGAGACAGGAATTCGGTGAATCGATATTTCTGGGTCTTGGACTATAACTGCTGCCCAAACACGTCTCTTCCTTTATGATTTATTAGTGCTTATCAGATGACCACAGAATAATCTTTCTGAACACCTCCTTGCGTACATTCTCTAGTCTAAATACAATGTAAGGTTTAAGTTGCTTTGTTTAATTTCACTAAAATTTACAGTATCTTTAGTTAATCTGCTCTTTTGGTTGTAGGTATTTGGGAAGTAGAAAAGCTGAATGCCAGCACTTTGCTGAGCTCCTACAGAGCTCTTGGTCCTTTCCTTGGCCCCCTGGAAGACATTTTTCCTTCTCCAGGATCTGCCAATGTCTCTCCACCAGGTAACAGAAACCTTGATTTATTCCCTTCTTACATCTTGCAAGTTCTTCCCCTTCGACTTTGGAGGATGTTCTATGGAGTTTTTCTCTGTTTAAACTTTTCCTGATTTTATGGTGACCAACTTATTTCTCTCAGCCAGTGACACAGAAGCAAACTTTCTCCTAAAAATATGAAGGGAAACTCAATTTCCCATCATTAAAATTATCATTTTTCAGTAGAAGTAATTAATTTAATCTAATGAATTTTCATGCAGTCTACATGGAGGATCCATATCCTTCCTATTAAATTGACTGGCCTTATTCCTCACAGAGTTCTAACCCTGACTACTGGCATGTTGCTTCCTGCTCTCAATCATCTGGTGTTAATGGTGCTCTGTCCAAACAGTCTGTTTCTGAATCTCACATAACTTATCAGCCACTGAGAGCAGTGGTGACAGTTTTAGCTCATCGTGCTACAGCTACATAATTTAATAACACAATATTTATTAAACGTCCACTATGTGATAAACTCTGTGCTGTCAGGAGAAATAAAGCACTGTATCAAACAACTGAACAACTCAAACGCTGGGTGGACACCACATGTCACGGGGCCTGGATTTTATAAAAGAAGAAGAAGAGGGACACTAGAGGTTTCAGTGAAGAAGTATTGAGGTGGAGCCTCAAAGACTAAATAGGAATTTTCTAGGTGGGAAAAGGAGTCAGGCTGAACAGTAGAACAAATTCAGCAAAGATAATCAAAGACAGAGAGGTGCAAATATTAAGGTATATTCCAGCAGCACCATTGATTACAGTGACTACAGAATAGGGCTGAGGGAAGAAATGGAAATACACAAGTAGGCCAGAGGCAAATATGAGGATTTGTTGAGTCGCATACTCGAGATTAGACCTTATTCTGTTGATCTGCTTACCGAAGTATTTTAAGCGGGGGAGTGACCGGATTAGATTTGCCTTTAGAAAACCTCATTCTCATAGTATGGGAGGGATTGGAGGCAAGATGCCACATGGGAGATTCTCATGATTGCTCAGGCTGGAAATATAAGGGCTTAACTCAGGGAGGTGGTGAACGTTCACAACTAATGACAGAGACTCTGGAAGCAAATACATGGGTTTGAGTTATTGCTTGTCTCTTACAAAAAAATATACTTTAGCTGAGCTTCATCCTCTCTCTACACCTCACCTATAAGATGTGGATAATGGTCCTACTCACCTAAGAAAAATGTTGTGAAACCCAAGTGATATAAATCATTCATCAAAGTGTCTTATGCACAGTAAATGTTCAATAAAATGATCATTGTTATCAATATTATAGCTGTGGAGGTATTTGAATTGATGGTAGGAAACAAGAGACAATGTGGTCATTTTGCTAACCACTTGCAGTACCAGCCAGATCCTGAACCTCTCCCATATTCAGCCTCTGTCTGCTCAGGACTCACTCTCTGGTCTATTCCTCCAGTGATCTAGGCATCTTTATGCTCATGGCCATAGGTTCTTCAGATAAAGCCAATGTTAGCTCGAGCTGCTGCACACAAATTCCCACTTTTTCCTTTCCATTTTGAACTTGCTCATCACATTCTGGCCTCATTTATTCCCCTGTCTGCTTAGATTTGTAACCCAGTCAGGTCTCATTTAGTTAACGTTTGGACTTAGTAATCTACCTTCAGACAGACTTTGACAGGAGAAGGGTGAGCAACCCCATTGCTTTGCCCTGCTAGAGACCCGGGTACAACACGGAGCCAGTACTTGCTGCCCTCAGAGCCTTCTCCTCTGGAGAGCGGGGAGAGATATACAAACTCTTAAATAGTCACTTTACATATCAAACACTTTTGTGTTTTACCATGACATGCTAATTTAATACTGCAAGTCCCCTGTCTTTCCCACTTCATTAAAATAATCACAATCATCACTCTTTCTTTTAGTATGACACTATTCATTTTGAAAACTGCTTTCACCTACATTAGTTATTCTAAGAGTCACAAATACCCCCTGAGATATAGGGCCGCAGGAAATTTGGAAAAGAGAGGGTCAAAAAGCCAGTCATAAACACCTACCCTAACATAGCAGTGATGATAATGAAAAATCCCTCAATTTTTTATTCATGTACATTTGTCCTGCTGATGTGTTTTTGTTTAACATTATGCAATGGAATTCGTTCTTGGTGATATATAAAACAACCCTAATTATGATTCTAGTTACAATAAAGCTGTAATTTCCCAACCAACCATATTCACTGCGCTAGTTTACTCACATTATCTATCCATTATTGCTTAACAAAGACTATTAAACATGTGATATTTTTCTTGGTTTATAAATCAGAAATTTAGATTTCAGAGAGATTGAGTAGCTTGCTCAAAATAACTTGATAGTTTTGTACTATAAAATAAATCACTTCCTCCCTATATTAATTTTCGTGTGCTCTTCATTTTTTGCTACTATATATAATACTGAAATAATCTTCATATATAGTTTTTCCTCCTTTTGTGTCAATAATACTATATTGCATTGTATACACACACACACACACACTTTTTAAGACTATTGGCATAGGGTGAAGACTAAAATGTTCCAAAGTAACCAGCAGTAATTTATACTTATACCAGCTATTAATTTCACATAACAATGGTTAGATTAGGTTGAAACATTGTTCCTCATTATTGCTCCAACTTTCACTCCTTTGAGCACATTTTTTTCCATATGCAACCAAGCATTTGTATTTTCCCTTGTCCGCATTAATCCTTTACCACTTGCCACTTGCCTATTGTAGTTCTAATGTAATCCTTTACCACTTGCCACTACTGTAGGTCTAATGTTTTTCTCAAGCATATGCAGAGAATTTGTAATTATATTTATAGTCTGACGGTTGCACATGGGCTTGTGTGCACATGTGTGCATGTATACATGAGAGAGAAGTCTGATGACCCCTTCAGAGGATGCGTTTGCCTGCTCTGCACCCATCCCTCCTCTTCTGGTCACAGCACACCTGGTTTGCCTTTAGTAACCATGATCCTTCCACACTAAGCCCACGTGGTACAGACATCATCAGCAATAGGATCCTCCTAGCAATAGTAATGGTCTAACATCTGGGAACCAAATTCAAGATGGAAGCAACGGAAGACTTGCCCAGAAATTTTGCTGGAATATTTGGGAAAGAGGTCCTCTCCTTCCTCTGGAATGCCTAAGCCAGTAAAACACAATCTTTGAATTCATAGTGCCATTTTTTGTTCCTCAAAGAAAGGTTTCCTGGGAATAAAGTCACCATGAGGAGAGTAAAATAAAAACAGAGAGGGAGAGACATCACTGGAGTTCTCCAATTCTGGTAAGACTGAAACAAATCTTAGATTTGATCTCTTCAGTCATGTGAGACCCTAATTTAAGTCACTTGACTTGCATTCTATCACTTGCTATCAAATGCTGTTTGATAAATTTGAATCTGCCTGCCGGCTTCCCATTCAGGGCCTCACTGGTTCAGAGAGTACAACTTGTCTACACCACCCTTTTCACTGAGACCCAGCCACCTTCTATCACTCTTTCAATTTCCTCTGTCAAGGGTCTACACATTGGGTATAAAGCCCATCCTGGGTGTCCTCAGAAAAGAGCTCCCAGGTGATCCAACCCCTGCCCCCAGTGATTTCTTAAATTCCTTGTTTTAAATTCCCTTCCCTGGCACTCCTCCTTTTGAAATCTGAATCCTATGACTCTTCTCAGAAATTACCATAAGTGGTATTTGAATGCCCACACCCTATGTTCTTTAAATACTCTCGTTGTGCATTATTGTCTACTCTTCCCTGACCCACAGCTGTATTCATGTTCTAAGTGTGGAATTCCATAGTGATGGTCAGGACAGAAGTGCACATTAACTCCCAAGCAAGTAGAAGATACTCAAAAGTATCTTATTGACTGAATGATTGTATAGATTAGTTTAACCCCTATTCTGGCATATTAAAGTCATCCTAAAGAAGAAAACAACTGTTTATTTCTTACATTTGACACATTAATATGATACTATTGGGGGAGATCATCAAGAAGATATAACCGTTGGTCAACAATTAACCTGGATCTGGGCAATTGGAGGCTTCTCACTCCCTCCCATTTCCTTGAATATGCATTCTAGCTTGCCTTCTCACTCCCAGAAGCTACCCCAAACATACAGCCTTGAGATAGTGATAAAGTATTGAGATCATCTGGATGATTCACATGACTGAACCCAGTTAAGGTCTCAATATAAACTTTGATGTGGAGGGCAGTTGCTGAGATCTCATTTTATGCCCAAGACAGAAGTAAGTTCCTTTCTCATTTATGAATTCCCTTGCTTATTAAACCTGCCACCTACCAATATGGAATGACCTACCTCTTTCTTTGGTCTCTCCCTGCCCTCCCCCTATGGAGACCAGTTTCAGATTATGCCTCTAAAACTCCCTAGGTTGCAAACTAACAAATGCTATATTAGGTGAAGAATACCAGGTGTCTTTGGTGCTAAACTTTATTGATATGAATTTTATTAAAAGATATTATTCACTGCCTATGTTCATGGCTTGCACAGCTAAAGCTATTGCTGAAATTTAAACTTCTTAAAAAGCAAGATACACATTACAAGGTCACAAGTGATCATGACAACCAGAAAATTGCAAACAAATAAATGATTCCATTCAATTATGGTCCCAAGCATAGAAAACGCAAACCACAAGAGGTTGAAGAGAATATATCCTCCCTTGGAATCATCCTTTGGATTAAACAGATGCTGGTTCTGGAATGGAATTTTCTTGCTGATCAAAACCTACTGGGAATTAAACATGGTCTAGAATTAATCTAATATTGTCTCAGCCTTAATCACATTGTCCTCTTTTGATGTCATTCTCTGGCTCTTTTAGGGAAGTTTAGCTGTACTCAGGCACATGTAATTCATTCTTAATCCTTTTTATCTGTAGACTTTCATATCTCAGATTTTGTTAATTGACAGCAGGATGTTTTTCTTTTCTAATATAAAATGAGAAAAAATGTTTTTCCCTATGTTTCCTTCATTAATGTTTCTAGTAAACACCTTAAAAAGAAGACAACTTTGTATCCACTCTTTTTTTTTGCTATTTTATTTTTTATTTTTATTTATTTTTTATTGTTATGTTAATCACCATACATTACATCATTAGTTTTAGATGTAGTGTTCCATGATTCATTGTTTGTGCATAACACCCAGTGCTCCATGCAGAACGTGCCCTCTTTAATACCCATCACCAGGCTAGCCCCTCCTCCCACCCTCCTCCCCTCTAGAACCCTCAGTTTGTTTTTCAGAGTCCATCGTCTCTCATGGTTCGTCTCCCCCTCCGATTTCCCCCCCTTCATTCTTCCCCTCCTGCTATCTTCTTCTTTTTTTTTTTTCTTAACATATATTGCATTATTTGTTTCAGAGGTACAGATCTGAGATTCAACAGTCTTGCACAATTCACAGCGCTTACCAGAGCACATACCCTCCCCAATGTCTATCACCCAGTCACCCCATCCCTCCCACCCCACCCCCCACTCCAGCAACCCTCAGTTTGTTTCCTGAGATTAAGAATTCCTCATATCAGTGAGGTCATATGATACATGTCTTTCTCTGTTTGACTTATTTCGCTCAGCATAATACCCTCCAGTTCCATCCACGTCGTTGCAAATGGTAAGATCTCATTCCTTTTGATGGCTGCATAATATTCCATTGTATATATATACCACTTCTTCTTTACCCATTCATCTGTCGATGGGCATCTTGGCTCTTTCCACAGTTTGGCTATTGTGGACATTGCTGCTATAAACATCGGGGTGCACGTACCCCTTCGGATCCCTACATTTGTATCTTTGGGGTAAATACCCAGTAGTGCAATTGCTGGATCGTATGTATGGTAGCTCTATTTTCAACTTTTTGAGGAACCTCCATGTATCCACTCTTTACTCCCCCTTCTCTCCTCCTTCTTGCAAAAGTGCCATGCTCGTCCCCCTCTGGTAGAGTTGGCTCCAGACATAGATTGACTTCTCGATTGTGTGGGCCAGTACATCTTAGTCATTCTCTTTCCAAAGAGTTTGGTTCACATTTTAAAATGGTGATGCCACAAAAATATATGATTTTAATCTAAAATGTTTGGGTTCAAACACAAGCTCAACTTTTATGACTTTTGATTAATTTACATACTGATCTCTAAATATTTCCTCATCTGGAAAAAGATTTTACAACAATACTTAAATTATATAATGATAGCATGTCTATCCTCTAAACTGAATATATTATACAGCCAGAGATCTTTTCTTCTTTGCATATCTATGTTTTTTATATGCTTGCTCCATCATGACTAGCAATACATGTATTTGTTATTGTCATTTGTAAATACAACTATGGTTGTGTATAATATGATGTAGAAATTCACTGAGCAGGTTTTATCTAATTTCACTTATTCTTTAATAGCACTGAAAACAGTTTACACATGAAATTCACATAATCCCTTTTAGTTTATTAAGAAGGCTGTTTCTGAGATTGCCTCAGTTCACTCATACGTACACTCACACATATACACACCTTACCTGAAAATATATTATAATTACAGATTATGGACTAATTAGAGTATTATTTATGCCTGAAGATTACATACTAATTATACATGAAGTTATTATGGGAAACCTGGCAAAGGCTATGAGAGCAATTGCTATAAAATTACAAGTGGATGCTGTTTAATTTTATGATTATTTGTACCATATGAAAGAGCGCGTTGCCAAAAATCAAACCAGAAGGGTGCTGTGAATCTGTTATCCATGTCCTTTTAATAACGTTGAGCCTCAGCAATGCCAAAAGCGCAGCTTGCTTTGGTTTCAAGGACAGTGGCCTTGGGGGTAGGGCTAAATTTAGAACTCATGCCTATGATACAGAAAGCACAACTACTGTGAGGTATGTTCTGGATGCCAAGTTTATAGTTTGGAGATAAATACTGAACATGGAGTGAAGGGATAAGCATGAGTTACTAATAAAATGTTCAACTTTCTTATAATAACAGTAAACATATAAACAAATGAATAATATATAATAAAATGGTAGTAGTAATAGTCTGTGCTTGCTCTGAGCCAAGCAAGCACTGCTGTGACCTGTCACCCCATCACATCCTCACACCAGCTCGGTGAAGGCCAGCGTATGAGGTAGAGGTACAATATTTCCGTTTTAGAGATGAGGAACCCAAGCACGGGGAGATAGCATGGAGCCCAAGTTACACACCGTTCGGTGACATTCCTACCTGGGAAGTCTGCCTCTAGGACTCAGGCTCTTAACTAATCATTTTCAGGGACAGAGGATGCCAATTGTTCATTCTCCCTCAATTCTTTCCTCTGGGCATTAAAGGCGCCTACAACAATGCAAATCTTTATTTCCTTTTCTCCAGTCTCAGGAAAAAGAATCACTGCATCCATTCAAGTTCTGAACACTTTTGTGATCTGCTCCTTTGTGGCCCGGACCCCTTTCTCTCTCCTTCATGTTCAACTGCCCTCCTTCTTCTGGACACATTTTCTTGGCTTATACACATGACATTTTACTCACATTGAAAAGCAGCCCTTCGTTCTTCCCTTCCATAAATCTCCTCACCTGTCTTATTCAACACCAACTTCATAAAAGAGTGGTCTGTGCTCACTTTCTCCCCATTACCCACTAGTCACACTTCAGCTCACGATGTCATGCAAGCTGCTGCCTCTAACATCTCCATGGAATAGTGGATCATCCTCTGGGCCACTGTTTGAATGTCATCCTCTACAGCACACAGGTCTATGCAAAAGGATCCAGTCTCTTCACACACAGGATGTACCTGATTCTAACTCTCCCTGCATTTTCTGAACTACTGTGAGTTTCCTTACTAGATTCTACATTTTCTCACCATTTTATCCCCAGCCCCTGGTATACTTTCTGGAAGATAATAAATGCCCTATAGTAGTTAAATGAATAAAGAGTGAAGAGAAAAATGCATTCTAAAGGTAGTAATTCCTTTTCATTCTCCATGCTCTGAAATGCTATTTGTTCATGGACTTTTGTCTTTTCGGTCTCCTGACACTAGAATGCATCTTCCATGAGGAGAGCAACTTGTCTGACTTGTTCATACTTCTCGCCTCAGTGTCCAGCATAATGCCTGGCAGGCAGTGGGTGCTTACTAACATGTGCTCCATAAATACACAAATGAACACATGCACCTTGCATAAAGTAAAACAAAAACAAAAACAAACAGACAAACAAAACCCAGTAACAACAGTAAGAACGGTGTGTGAAGAAAAGGAAGCCACTGAGGGAGCATGGGGAGAGCAGTCAGAGAGAGGAGGAGGACAGAGTGGCATCCTCTGTCGACTGCGTTTGACTCTATGTGTGGGTGTAATTCTATACTCACACAGCAATGTGTTGGTTTGTGAGCGTGTGTTTGTATAAAGGAACTAACATGCATTAAACTGTGTGCGTAGAAGACAACTATGATGTGTGGGACTGTGTGGAGACATTTGTATCTGTGTTAAGGTATCAAAATTAATGCTTTATAGTTCCTGCTCTCAAGATACGAAGAAGGGGAGGCAGGGTGGGGGTATTGTGCTCTAGCATCTCCCATATGTAAATAGCAGCAGTGGGGACAAGCATGAATGTCTGACTGTATTTTACATCAGCATTTTAAAGTTTGTGAAAATGTCAAGGAATTGAACCTTTGAACACATTTTTTTTGGCTAAACATGTACAGGGCTGATAGGCATAGCTCAATAAACCACAGATTCATACACTTGCAGCATGTGATGTGTGTCTTAGGGGTCATCCAAAGAGTTTTTGACTCTTGAACAGATGAAGAGGTTAGTATAAGAGATGTGAATCATCAGCAGTATCTGCTCCAGTCTACTCAATATGGAAAAGAGCTACCAGTGTTGCCCTTGATGCAATGGAAAATAGCAGAACTGTGTTGTAACATTAGGTCTTTGTTACGGTCCTAAATGCATATCAGTGATGATGCCTCTTAGACTCAAAGGAAGACAATAAAAGGGCAGGAAGTGTGTCTACCAGGATAGGTTTGTTCAGATATTTTAGGAAGCTTGTTTGACAATAAGCATTTAAATGTTAGGAGCTCTTCATCTGGACCACCCTCCTGTGCAAACCCTCCTGGTGGACTGTCCCATGGGTCAGAACTTGAGTGGCCACACAGCTTAATGGTTGTGAACTTGAGCTTTGGCACAAGTTCCTGGCCTCAAGAATTGGCTCTGCTCCTTACTGGCTGTGTGACTGGGACAGATTACCCAGATTCTCTCTGGGCCTACTTTCATGGAGATAGAAAACATTTGTACTTCATGGAGCTGTAACAAAGATATGCTAGCACTACACTTTCGGAGAAATTGATGAGATAAATGTGTAAAACACACTGCTTGGCACACAATAAAAACTATTTTTAAAAACCATTAATACAATTGTTCGTATCCATTATTTTGTTTGATGCTTATAATTTAGGTTGGAGAATGCCATTTTTTTTTTTTTCATTTTCTGCAGAAGAAAACTGCAGTTCAGGGGACTAAATTGTTCATAGTTACACAGGGTTTATCCTGTCTCTTTGCCCTTTAACCTGAGCAATGGTCCAGTACCCAATCCATACAAGCCCAGTGTCCTCAATTTTTTCTCCCCATTGTGCATCCTGGGAGGCTCTCTCCTCTATTTGGATACCTCCCCTTTCTGAAGTGCTCAGTGCTTCAGGATTCTGCTGACTTTGGCTGTAGGTTTTTTGTTTCAAGCCTGTTTGTGTCTCCATAAACCAGGTCCTTGCGTTTTATACTCTGGACAGTCCCTGTGATCACTATGCTCAACAGTCCTCAGGAAGAGACCTTCCATTACCATTCGCCCCACTCCCTTCAACTCCCTTGCAGATCCCCTACAATTTGAGTCCTACTGCCAGGACATGCCCCAGCCTAATCCGGGAGCACAGATCTCCTTGGGGAGAAATCACAGGTTCCAGGTTGGACCAGACTCCTCACACCCCACTTTGATTGGTCGTGGTCTACATCTTAATCTGCTAGCTTTGTCCTCTGCTGCCCACCTCTCCTAAGACACCCTGATCCACTGATTCATTTCTTGTCTTCCAAGTAATAGCTGCACCTCAGACATAAGGCTTCATTTTGTCCCTTCTCCCCCAAATGACTCAGAGGTGCTCAGAAGTCTGTGTGTCTCTAGTCATAGGGAAAAAAAATCCTATTTCATCCACTGTACATCCACCTGCTAGAATTTTTTAACCTCATTAGTAAATGGTGTGCTAAGACCTGAGCCTTTTTATTTTTCCATTCATCATTTTGTGATTTACTAATGACCATTCCAGTACACGTTGTGGAACACAACGTAGACCCACAAGAGAAGGCTAGGTGACCCACAGACAACATTGGGACAAATGCAAACAAAAGTACAGTGTCAGCTTACAATCAGCTGATCAATTATATGCTATCAAGAACAAAGATACTTTCAAAGCTGTGTGGAGGACCCAAAACGCAGACACATAGATATTCTCTCTCTCTCTCATCTGGATCTGTCTTGAGGCCAAAGCTTTGGCTTTGTTTTTTTTTAATCTGACCTTCTCACTTGGGAGGAGAGTGGCCAGATTGTGCCAGATGGGGAAGCAACAATGTTACACGGAATGTGTCCTCTGGGGACAGCTCCACAAACACCACACACCTGAGTGTGCCACGGCATCTCTCTGAAAGGCTCCACCACACTCACCATTTTGATGGGACAGCTGAGTGGGATTAGCAACTCATTAGAGGAGAGAGATTTTGGGTGGTGAAAGGTGTTTGCTTGTCCCACATTTCTCTTTCCCCCTTCACTAGTTAAATCTAAGGGCACTTTTACTTAGAGCCTGCTATTATTTTGCCTTGACCATGGTGTGACTTTCATTTCTAGGAGCTGACTCAGATGAAAGATTCAGGACTGGCATTCAAGTTTGTAGGTCTTTCCCGCCTCTCCTGCCTCATTTCCAATGCTGTGGAATTTATTTTTGGTTATCTTTATCCAATTCATAAAGCTGTCTGTATCAATCCAATAAGACAACTCAGGTGACAGGGAGAACTGGCATGATTCACTGTGAGGGACACCCTGAGAAGTATCCTCCATTCATTGTTCCCACATCAACCATGACCCTTAAGCCAACTCACTTAGAATGGAGAGGAAGCAATCAGGCATCCCCTAAATATGTTTAGAACATGTCTGTCTCTTGATGATGATGGGGAAAGAGGATGGGTTTGAAATTACCACAGCTCCATTACCTGCCAAGGACAAGAGTAAGTTTTTTCTGATCCAAGGAACAAATTTAAAGCAAGGGTGCACTTGCTTTAATAACTGTGTTGCACTCCCACCTCCTCCCAGAATCTCCAAGAAAAGCATACACAAGCAAAGCAGGAATGAGAGGGAGAAGTTAAACAGTTTTTATATACTTTGGTTATCAATATATGATAGCATGAGTTATTCAAAGGGAAAGCATTTGCAAAAGTGGGCCACTCCTCACCTCCACGCTAGAGTGCAAGCCTGCGAGAAATTTTAATGGACAATCATTTTGTTCTACATCCTCGGATTTGTGATTTGAGGTCCAAAGTACTTAAATGATTTGCCTGAATCTACTCAAAGAATTAGCACAAAGAAACAGTGTTACATCATAAAAGAGGAGGAGGGCTTTGATGTTAAGACCAACAAAGTGTCTGATCATAAGCAAGTTTTGTAACCTTTTTAAACTTCAACTCTTTCTATTTTTAAAGTGCAGATGAAAATATCTACCTCACTGTGTAATCTTGGGAATTAAAAAAAAGAGAGACAAAGAGAGAATTAAGAACGTGAAAGACACAAAGTTACTATAGAAGGCTAGCGCATAGTAGTTTTACACTAATTCCAATTGTTCACTTTTCATCCTTACAATCGCCAGCCAGTGATGATTTACGGCAAACTCACCATAATCTCTATAATGTAGCTGCACTGTCCCAGATCTGGATGCTCGTGTATGCCCAGTTCAGTGATTCAATGACAGGTAAAGTGAAAGAATCACCCCTTCCCCTCTCTGGCGAGGGCGCCGGTATCTCCTCTCATTCCAACAGAAGTCTTTAGCATTGGGAGGGGGCAAGCTCTACAGAGGCATTTTCAGAAAGTTCCCAGGGGAGCTTAAGGGTGGCATCATTTGGACCTCACATCCACTCCTGAAGTGAGTGACCTGTGGTTGGTGAGGACACTTGTATTATCATTAGTATGGATTTCTCTTTTACCTGAAAAGTGATTAAATCAGCTGGCACAGACTTGGGCTTATGTAAACACAAAGCTCCCATCCCCTTTAAAACCATGACTTTAATGTATCATAGTTCCAACCACCCGAATGATGTTCCTTGCATGGGCCCTCCTGCCAACCCACCACAAAGCATCTACTAGCAGATACTTACATCCTTCTGGCAGAGATCCAGGTCTGAGACTCCTGGCATCCACCTACCCCTACATTTCCCTCTTCCCTTGCCTCTCTAACTTTAGAACCAAATGTCCTTTACCCTTCCTTAAAAAAAAAAACAACCCTATTTTCTTCTTTTCTTCCAGGAAAAATTGTAATTATATTACCAAAAAAGCTGGAGCCCAAAGCATTTCACACACAAAAGCTGGTCTCTTTCACCTTTTTTCAAGGTCAGAGAGGATTTTTCTTAAGAAATACAATGACCAGGTATCCCTTCCCAGAGGGTAGGGTGTTTTATCTAATCCAGTCAAGATTCAAATATCCTCCAGAAAGGGCAAAGAAAAAGTTGAGGTTTTACTTTAAAAGATGTTTGAAAGTCTGCCTTCCTTTGAAGTTTGAACTGAATTACAAAAATAATGGAAATTGATCAACACTTGTGGAATTAAGATGATTTGAAACAAGAGAGAGCTGCACCGGACGAGAGTAATTCTTTGTGTAATTTTGAGTATTGTAAGGACACAGCATTGACTTCTCAACTCTGTCTGAGTTGAGAAGTCAATGTTTTTCCTGTCTAATTGTTTATCAGTTTGAAACTAATGAAGAGAACTACAAAGTCAGCATTTCCTGGCCATGAGACACCTTCCTGTCCAGTTTCATTTCCAAGCTCCACTGACACACAGGAGCTCGTTCACTGAGACCCTCAGAAATCACTAGTAAGCCTCTCCACCCCTTAATCAAGGGAGCGGAATATACAGAGGGGAAAGTATCACTGAAATTAGCACCAAGTGGACATGGACCTGGTTTTAAATTCTAGCTTGACTACATACTGACTTAATGTGTTTTGGAAGTTAACACGCACACATGCACACACACACACACACACACATTCTATTGCCATTGTGAATTTGACCTAGAATAGTGTTATGCCAAGACATCAACTATTTCAGTGTCCATTTGCCTTAATTTTAAGTTGGTCTGTGATCAGTTCAACTTATTAACTGCACCACAATTTTCGTATGTTGAAATGGGTTGACTAACATTTGTTCTCTTTTTGCTGTTATCCTGGAATTTCATTACCTACAATGCATTCTCCAAGCATCAAATCCAGTTCCACTTCTTGAGTCAATTCCCCAGCCTGATCCAGAAATATAAATGAAAGGACAGTGACAAATCTTTGAGATAAGAGCAGCAGGCGGGATCATGGAAGTGAAGAATTTGTTATCTGATGTAAACTACTCATCCATGTGAGGTGGATGAACTCTTTAAGGGGTGCCATTTAGTTCATGGGCAAAGATAATTTACTGAGCACTACCCAGGGCCCAAAGCTGCAGAATTTGTTCCATGTGGCTAAACAGACTGCTCTGAAAGTACTTGTTTATTCCTCCCTGTTCACCCAACACTGGGTCTAATGCATTAAAAAGAAATGGCAGATGATGTGTTCACACTCTATATATTGTACAACTCTAATAATGACCACTCTTGACCACAGTTTTTGTTTGGTGGAAGTTTGGGTTTTGTTTCATGGGCTGTGTTTTCAGATGGGACTAGGGTTTTGCTGGTAGTTAGGGAAAATCACTCTTTGGAACTCCTCCATCTCCGCTTTGCTTCTGGCATAGCCACTCTTTCTAGTGTGACCTCCAGACGGTATCTTCATGACCTCAGGAAAGGGAGGATATGCTATACAACACATGACATGTGCCATCTATCCAGAGAGGAGAAGCTTGATATGCTTGCCTTCACCAAATTAAAAGCTTATGCACATTAGAAGATACCATTTAGTCACAAGAGCTCTTATAGAGATTATATGAATGGCTTGTACAAACCAATAATGAAACAGTGGACAGCATGCCAGAAAAGGGGATGCTCCGCAAAACGGAAAATGCAAATGGCAAATAAACCTATGAGAAAGCGGTCAATCTCATTAGCAACCAGGGAAATACACCTCAATAACACTACATATTCAGCAAACTGGCTAAAATGAATGGATAATGAAGGAACGAGTAAACCCGCCAATGTCAAGAGCAACAGAAATATGGAGTAACGACATTGCTCAGAGACTTCTGGTGGAAGGATGATTTTATATAATTATTTTAGAAAACAATGGCACTATGTAATAAGTCTGCCATTCCAACACTTCTATGTAACCAGTAGGAAAAGTGCACGTAAATGCTGGGAGACATGCAAAAACTGTTCATAGCGTCACAGTCACATTAGCATAAAACTGGGCAGGGCTCAAATGGCCATTAGTAGTAAGACCGTAGTGTAGACACACAACTGACATTTAGAATAAAACAAATCACCAATTCACAGTCCCATATAACATGAATGAATTTTACAAACATAGCACTGAGTCAAAGAAACAAAATAAGTCTCGCTAGAGGGTTGGAGTTCTGGGACTGGGTAAGACCCAGTAAGGGACCTAGCAAGAGTCCCAACAAGGAGATTCTGAACTTCTAGACTTGAGTGGTATTATGTTAATTCTCAAATTCCAGTAAGTTGTCTATGTATGTTATATGCATTTTTTTTGAATTTGTAGTATTTTTTTATAAAGAGGAAGTTTAGATTAATTTAAAAAAGACTGTATTATGCTAAGTGAAATAAATCAGAGAAAGACAAATACCATATGATTTCACTCATATGTGGAATTTAAGAAACAAAACAGAGGAACATAAAGGAAGAGTTAAAAAAAAAAAAAAAGGAGAAAGCAAGAGAGAGAAGGAAGCAAACCATAAGAGACTCTTAATGATAGAGAACAAACAGGGTTGATGGAGGGAGGTGGGCGGGGATGGGCTAGATGGGTGATGGGCATTAAGGAGGGCACTTGTTATGACGAGCAGTGGATGTTGTATGTAAGTGATGAATCACTAAATTTTACTCCTGAAACCAACATTACACTGTATGTTAACTAACTAGAATTTAAATAAAACTTTAAAAGAAAAGAAATAGAGTCATTTTCAGAGTGCTATACATTGTTCATCTCTATAAAAGTTGAATAAATATTTAAAATGCAAAGGGCACAGGGTAAAGATCATTGATACTGGGATGGATAAGGGGAATTTTTACCTTTATGGATTTTCCTATGGTTTGCTAGTATTGTCCTCTCTATTCATGTGTACACCTACGTCCCTCCTTCCTTCCATGGTCAAGATCTGAGAAGAAGCCAGGCATCACTTGCATTCTGAAAGGGCCTTCCCATTCCCAGCACTCAGTTGTTATAAATGGAAGTGAAGAGATGACCCTAGAACTTTGAATCATTTTGTCAAGGATCCACTTACTATATCCTCCAATACCAACAACCTCACCACATCTATTTTCCTTGAGATCATGAGAACTAAATTCTGTAAGTTCTTATTGCATATTTCCATGAGTCATTAAGATAAGCTAAGATACCCAGGCCATATCTCATATCTCAGAGTTTAAACTTCACATTTTTTTGTGAGCCCACTGAGGCCAAACTTGGTACTCTCTCTCTTCTCTGATTGTTTTTCTTTATTAAGTGTTTTATAATCGTAGATGTAGTACATGTTTTATTAGTTTGTGTTTATCTTGTACCTCTAGAATGCAAGTGTTGTGAGATCAGGGACTTAATTTTTTACTTTTTGCTTTCCTTTCATATGGGTATAGCATATAATAAACATCAATAAATACGTGCTGAATGAATGAATGAAATACAAACAAATAAAAAGATGCGGTGTCTATATTAATGTTGAGCAAAACAGAATGTAAAGCAAAAGTCATTACTAGATCACAAGAGGATCAGTAAATAATTTAGGAAAAAAAAAACTATTCAACTCACCTGACCATATAAAATGTGTGAATTTGTATGTATGCAACAATTTAATTTCCAATAGTATAAAGCAAAACTCAACATAAACACAAGAAAACTCTGGCAAATTCAACATCACAGGGCAGGTTTTAACATTATTTTCTCACTAACAGATCAAGCAGACAAAAATGACAATGTGAAAGATGAAGACAAAAACAATTAATAAGATTGACCTAATTAGGGTTGCCAGACTAAGCAAGAGAAGAAAAAAATAGAATGTCCCCTCACATTTGAATTCAGATAAACAACAAATATATTTTGGAACATAAGATAAAAATATTTTTACTAAAAATTACATTCCAATTTAATATGGCATCCTGTATTTTATCTGGAAACCCTGCATCAAACAGTCATATTTATAGCATCTAACAATTGCACATGACATATTCTTTTCAAGCACAGACAGACCATTAACAAAAATTAACTGATATTAGCCATGTAGCTAGTATCAAAAATATGAACTAATTGGTATCTTAAAGAATATACTTCCTGAGGGGCGCCTGGATGGCTCAGTCGTTGGGCGTCTGGCTTTGGCTCAGGTCACGATCCCAGGGTCCTGGGATCGAGTCCGGCATTGGGCTCCCTGCTCAGCGGAAAGCCTGCTTCTCCCTCTCCCACTCCGCCTGCTTGTGTTCCCTCTCTCGCTGTGTCTCTCTCTGTCAAATAAATAAATAAAATCTTAAAAAAAAAAAAAAAGAATATACTTCCTGAGTATATGTAATTTTGATGAAAATCTATCACACAATAATTTTTAAAAATATGCTTATGAATAGCCCACTCACCAAATAATCAATTATAACATAAATTGGAAAATATTGAGAACTCAACTATAATGTATCATATTAAAAACTTCTGAGTTGGAGCTAAAGCAGTATTTTCAAGTAAATATGTAGTATTTATATTAGAGAAGTCAGTTTTAAATTAATGATTTATGCATCTGGTTTAAGGAATTTATGTGAAGAAGAGTAGAGTAAATTCAACACAGGAAGGTGGAATAAAATAATGAAGATAAGAAGCAAAATTAATATTCTATATATCAAACATAAAATTGAGAGAATATGCAAATCCAAAAATTGTTTCCTTCAAAAGACAAATGAGTTAAAAATTTGACCAAGAATAAAGAAGGCAAAATAAATAACACTAAGATTTAAAAGGGGATAGAAGTGCAGATAGACACGATATATTTAATAAGAGAATGTTAAAAAATTATGTTAAAATTTGGAAACTTTACATAAAATCGACAAGTGTCTAGAAAAGCATATCTCAGTAAGACTGATTCAAGAAGAAAAAGTACACTTGAATAGTCTCATAATAATTAAACTATAGACCACTTTCAGGGACAGGACCCGTGAGGGAGGCTTTGCCATCTTTGCTCTAAGTGCAAAGATGAATAGGTTAATTATTTGCATCTCCATCAACCAGAAATGAGAGAGATTAAGAAAGTAAACCTCAGGCTAGGAAAACACTTTTTCTTTTTTAGAAAGGGGGAGAGGGGGAGGGACAGCCAGAGAGGGAGAGGGAGCAGACTCCCTGATGAGTGGGGAGCCTGATGAGGGATCAATCGCACTGAGATCAATCATGACCATTGCCAAAAGCAAAAGGTGGATGCTTAACCAACTGAGCCAACCAGGTGCCCTGGAAAAATCTTTTTAATGAAGACCAAGAATATTTTAAAAGTAAAGGAAATATTAATAATACCCATGGCAATAAATTAAATATATTAAATATACCTGCTCATCAATAAACAAAAAGAAAGCATAGGTGCAAACTGTCAGGATAGATTTGCAAAATATAAATCTGAAAACATATGTACCTAAAATTTATACAGAATGACTTTGATTCTTTTAGGAAAAAAATCAACAAGTAGATAAATAGATAAACACCATCAACGGATCTTTCACATAGGAAACCCTAAATGGCTACCAAATGTGTGAAAAAGTGGTCAACCTCACTGGCATTCAAGGAAATGAAAAATGAAATCACAGTGAGATACTGTGTCACACCTACCAGACTGGTAACATTAAGAAGCACAGAGTCTGAGAGTATTATATTTTGGCAAAGACAGAGCATCCTTAGCACTGCTGGTGAGAGTGTACATGAGTACAATAACTTCTGAAAACAGCCAGCCTTTATCTGGCAGAGTCAGAGTTACACACACCAGGTGGGTGTATTGGCCTAACACAAGGGCACTCCTGCGAGAAGATATACTGTTGTGAGCAGGCTCCTACAGGTGCTTCCCACTGATTCTTCAGAAAAAACTCTGGGGCAAGACATGAGAGATACATGATAGATCTTTTTGTTAACACAAAGCAGGTCGATTTTCAAAAGACTATTCATTACAGCCATTTCTGGAGTCATGGGTGAGACCAAGAGTTTGTGCAGCATTGGGCAAGGTGTCCAATACACCTGCGACCCTACCATTCCGCTTGCACAGAAACTCTTGCACAAATGCACCTAGTTTAAATGCACCATGTGCACGATGCCTTGAGCTGTACTTTTGCTCAGTACTTCTGGGTGGTTGATAAATAGTGATCTCTACAGCAATTAAAAAAATGAATGAATACAGGCACATGAAAAGCATGCATGATTATCAGGAGCATAATGTTAAATAGACAAAGAATGTTATAAAATAGCACATAGAGTATGTTACCATTTATGGAAAGTTTAAAAACATTAAAAATCAAGAAAGATATTGCTTGCAAATACAAAGCAAGGATGCAAACCAGATCTCAGCACAATGGTTATTTCTGAGCGGGGAGAAGATGATTGGACTTGAGAGAGGTTCAGATAGGACTTTCATGTCAAAGTCTACATTGTTTTTAAACTGAATGGCTTGTTTTATGATAATTTTCTGAATTTTAAATGCGCTATTACACATTCTCCTTTATATACACCTGGCAATTAATAAAAATATAACCAGCAGCAAAAAGAAACAGTAGAAAAATGACAGAATTTGTATTTATGTTTACTTGTTATATTGCCCTGTTTATCTATTTACTTCTGCTGGCCTACTATGGATCTGAATTCATTCATTTATATAAACCTTTCTTTAACTTCTTTTCAACACTTTATACCATTACAATATCATATCTTTTCTTTCTGATTTTAGAGTTTTTGGAACATTTTAGGCAGACCAATTAGTCTTTGGTTGCAAAATAATGATCCAGGAAATGCAGTTGAAAATCAATATGCCCATGCAGTATTTAAAAATTGAATGGAGGAGGCGCCTGGGTAGCTCAGTCAGTTAAGCATCTGCCTTTGGCTCAGGTCATGATCCCAGGGTCCTGGGATCAAGCCCCGCGGCAGGCTCCCTGCTCATGGGGAGCCTGCTTCTCCCTCTCCCTCTGCCCCTCCCCCCTCCACTCATGCTCTCTCTCTCTTTCAAATAAATAAATAAAATCTTTAAAAAAATAAAATAAAAATTGAATGGGATACCATGATGATGGCCATACACCCTACATTGGCCAGGAACCCACACATACCCTATCATCTTGCTCCAGCCGGCTTTCCTCATTTACTTTACTCTATGGGCAGTTCCAGACATTTGTGAGTGTGACTCTAGTTTAAACAAACAGGAAGGTTGGGAGTCAGCAGGCTGTGGAAAAGCCAGAGTCCTTACCCCAAAATAAAATAAGGGGCCTGAACTTAGTCCCCACACCTGTACGATGCCAGGCACATAGTGTGCCTGTGTTTTTAATAGCCTTCACGTACTTCCCACCTATATCTTCTAAATACATGATTCTAAGAGTTAAGTATGCTTTATAATTCCTCTCGAGGCCAGTGACATCTGGCATGGGAGTTTAAAGGGAAGAAGTGTACCAAGCAAGCTGAGGCAGCAGGAATGGGAGTAGAAATTAAAGATGCAGAGAATACAAATGAGGGCTTTGGGCAGCCTGTCCGGAATCAGCAATGAGGTATGAGTTTATGTGGTTTATGTGTGCCCACCTCCTTCAGAGTTGGCAGAGTCACCAGCAGTCACATTATAGAATTCATAATGGAAACCGGGGCAAGGTTTGCTTGTGAGCAATTTGTTACCTATTAGTCACATTTAGACACTATCTTCGGAGGAAATCACACGTTGGCCTGATATTTATCAATGAAGAGGTGAACTGACAACGACTCCTAACTCGTCATTACCATGGCTGAAATGGTTCCATTAAAGAAGCAGGGGGGAAAACACAGTATCATTATTCAGGGCATGTTGGATAATCACAACCTGAGAACGCAGCATCTATCAGCTCGCGCTAGGGCTCTATTAGGAATAAACAAGATTCAACTCCTGCCCTCAAAGAGCACACAATAAAATGAGAAAGGCAAATGCTTGCTCACAATCAAATGGCTGTGAGAGATCAGTAAAGTGTTGCATCAGGATCATGGAGAACCCAGTCATTTTGGTTTAGAAACTGAGTCAAATTCTCTGTGGAAACTTTCAGTGGAGAGGGAGAGAAGAGAGGAGACAGAGAGATCTTTCAAAGGTGATGTAAGAGTGATTAGTTGAAGGACATACTGAAACTGACACAGTAGAGAAGAAAGGAGACCCCTCCTGGCTCAAGAAATAGGAGGAACAGATACAGAATAATCAGTGTAGATGGTAAGTTTGGGACCTAGAAGGATTTAAGCAGATGTGAGTGTGTGGATGGGTGAAGTAAGAGGAAGGAGGGGAATATTACATTTCAAAAATGTGTGGAGGAGAACACACGACATTTTAACATGATACATGTGGGTTTTCCTATGTCTTTTTGTGAAAGTGTAAAATTCATTTACTACCTTTAAATATTGTATTTAGTAATAGCTAACTTTGAGAATGGCAATCCTTTTTTAGCTTTAAGAATTAATACTTTGAGTATGCCAAGGCACAATGCCTGCAGGTTTAAAACATTTCAGCTTTGAGGGGCACCTGGGTGGCTCAGTCAATTAAGCATTGACTCTTGATTTTCGCTCAGGTCATGATCTCAGAGTCCCAGGGTCGAGCCTCACAAAGGTCTCCACGATCAGCAGGGAGTTTGCTGGAAATTCTCCCTCTCCCTCTCCCTCTCCTCCTGTTTGTGCTTGCTCACTCGCTCTCTTGCTTTCCCTCTCCCTCTCTCTCAAATACATAAATAAATCTTTTTAAAAAATTTCAGCTTTGAAAACATTGTAATCAGATCTTAAAGAATGGATTGTAGCACCATGTCTGTTGGTAGACTAATAAGCTACAAAGGCCCACTGGTTTTATAAAGGACCAGCTAAATAGCTCAAAATCTCTGTCATTTATTCATCTTGCACTTTGCAAACATCAATAAGAGCCCATCAACAGGTTTTCTTTCTATTGGTGACAAACAGATGTGCAACATTGAGCTCCAATTACTAAAGATGTTTCAATATTCCCATTCTCTCCCATTCTCTGACTCACTCCTATCTTCCCTTTTCCCTACTGTAGGTAAATAGCTGATGTCAGAGCTGAATTGATATTCTGGATCCACCCCACAGCAGCTGTGTAACCAGGAGAGGTCACTCAATTCCACTGAGACTTAGTTTTCACATCTGTCACATGGGGATGATAACGGTACCTACCCTATATGGTTTCCAAGGCTGTACAAGAGATCAAGATGTGGTAAACATTAGAGAAAAGTGTCTTTTATGGTCATAAAAATAAATATGGCTACAGTTATTAGAATCATTATCATTGCCATATTCAGACCCTCTCTCTCTTCGCTTTTGTTTCTTATGCCCTGATAAATAAATCACATTCTAAAGTTAATAATTATTCATGCCTAATGGAATACCTTCCCCTAAATGTGCATTTTAACAGGTGTCTCCCGAGTCCCCTTACAGCCACCTTGAGACATAAAATAGGTATGCTAATGAATAATTGTAAGGGAAAGGCAATGTCATATTTTGGGTTAGAGTAAGTATTATGGAACTTGGCAGCTTGGGTTCCAATCCCATCTTTTTCACTACTGACTGCATAACCTTGGAAAAGGTCTTCAACCTCTGCTTGCATGAGGCACCTCACTGCTAAAATGGACTTCATACTATTACTTATTTCATGGAGATTTTATGAGTTTTAAAGTTATTAGTAGTGCATGCAAAGTGGTTAGAGCAGTGCCTGACAATTAATATGCATAGTAAATGTTAGCTATTCACTTTCTATAATGATTTAGCCATTATTTTGTCAAGGCCACTGCTGAGAAATGCAGATTTGGCAATTCTGGGTGAAGATCAGTAATCTGCATTACAACAAGTTTTTCTGGTGATTCTGTTGCAGATGCCACATAGTTTGCATTTTGACAAATAATCATTAGTTAGCATAGACTAATAGACATGAACTTCATTCACTTCTGGAATTTACTGCATACTATCTATATGCCAGATACTATGTCAGGCTTGGCATATGTCTGTTCTTCTACTTTCCTTTGTGTGCATGTGTGCTTCTTTCCAGATGAGTTTTCCTGGGCAGAAGTCTTGCTTCCTTGCCTCAGAATTCTTACTCTCAATGTTAACTGAAGAACTTGCACAAAGAACATCCTTTTTCAGTAGACTTCTATGGTTGTTTCACTTCCTCCAATTTGCTTGTAAAATGCTAGATACCTGCTTTCCTTATTAAGGCCCATGTATTAATTACATATATCTCTTTAATCTAAGCCCATGCTCAACCCTGTCATTTTTCTCTTGGATCACTGGATTACTTCCTGAATGACATTCTGCATGTTATGGCATAAGAGAGCTATTGCAGAATCCTCTTGATCTGAAGAGTCATTTCCTATTAGAAGTTTGAACTCAAAACAGATTCCCCATTCCATGGCATCATGATACCCTCCTACTGAACTCCATAAAAAATACCCTGCAAAGTCAGGGCAGTGTAATTGATATTTATCAGTCCATTATGAGATCCAGGTGGGCTAAGAATTACAAGTTGTTTTAGAGTGGGTTCTTCTAGAAGCAGGTCCTTGGGCAAGAATTTTAGTGGAAGCAGTTGTTAGGTAGAGGGACTTGAAAAGCTTTGGTACAGAAGGGGGGAGTCAGACAGAGAAATGAGACAGATGAAGAAGTGAGACAGACACATCAATACAGAGTGGACTAGTGAGTAGGTTACTGCTTTGAAAAACAGGGGTTCAATTCCTCTGCCAACCTCCTGGAGACAGCATAAAATTTTCTTAAGCATTAAACCCACTAAAGGGAGAGGAGGCTGGGGTATTAATAGAGCAGCTCCACATTTAGAGCTACTCCTGTAGGAGCCACCTTCTTGTCTATGGCTACCCTGTCTAAGCATGTAGTTATGACCCAAGAAAGACATCTATCAGAGAACTTTAGGTACTTGCAGTAGGAAGCCAAAGATGCTGTGGGAAACTGAATGTTGAGATATGAACACAAACATTATCTGTTACACAAGCACAAAAAAATGGATTGGGTTCTTCTCAAGGTAATGACTTATTTATAGATATTTATCAAATAACCAGCCCTATCCCGTGCCAGGCAGAGACCCATATAGAGGATGCAAAAGTGAACAAATTGTGGTATTGCCATAAAGGACATTAGACCTTGATGGGGTTCAATACACACTATGCCAAAACACAGCACCTTGGCAAACTGAACATTTGAAGCTGAAGGAATTTGAGAAAATGGCAGAAATAGGAACATCACCCTGACCTTCCCCCACCCTTCTCCCCTGAAACAGGTCATAAAACCTTCATGTGAGAGGTGTTGTAGAAAAAGATGTTAAGATTTGAAGCCAATGGCCAAGAAAGAATTCTTGAGACATCTTTGGTGCAAAGAAGTGGTTTTATTAAAGCATGGGGATAGGACTTGGGGCGCCTGGGTGGCTCAGTTGGTTGGGCAACTGCCTTCGGCTCAGGTCATGATCCTGGAGTCCCTGGATCGAGTCCTGCATTGGGCTCCCTGCTCAGGAGGGAGTCTGCTTCTCCCTCTGACCCTCCCCCCTCTCATGTGCTCTCTCTCTCAAATAAATAAAATCTTAAAAATAAAATAAAATAAAATAAAGCATGGGGATAGGACCCGTGGGCATAAAGAGTTGCACTGGGGTCATTAGGAGTGGCCCATTATATACTTTCAAGTTGGGAAGGAGTTAGGGATAGCATAAGTCTCTAAGGAATTTTGGAAGTAAGGTTTCCAGGACCTTGAGGGGGCTGGCTATTGTTGGGAAAAGGTTCATTTATTACTGTCTAATAAAACCTGGGTCATGAGACCCTTCAGATGTATATCGGTGGGTCATATGCTTGGGGGATGATTGCCAACATATATCTTGGGGGAGGGGGCAAGTAGAGATAAAGGAAGTTTCCAAAGAAATTTTTATATGTTAAAGTAGATTTACAGGATCCTGGGGGTTGGGCTAAGATTGCCTTTTGCCCTTAACAAAGTATTAACATTGAAGTAATTGAGTCCCTAGAGGAATGTCACTCTGCCTGTTCCAAGGACTTATCAATGGGCTGTAGGTAGTAAGGAAATTTAATAATTTTTCTTCTGCCTTTGTTTCCCACATTAAGAGGTGCCCACCCTATACCCAGAGAAAAGAATCATCCTTATCTCTGAAGACCAAAGGGCACTGAGAAGAATCCAAGTGAATAGGCCTCACTGTTTCCCTCAATTTACGACTCTTAGCTCATACTCTTTGACCTATCTTATTTCTCCAGGACTATCCACTCTTCATCAAATTTAGCATTAAAATATTCAGGTTTAATCCCTTATTTGGGCTGTTATTCCTTTATTAAGGCTCCCATGTTAGGTAAAACATATTAAATAAATTTGTATGCTTTTTAATCTGTGTTTGTCAGTTTAATTTTCAGACCAAGACAGGAACCCTAAGACGGTCAAGGGAAATTTTCCCTCCCTACAAGGTTTACAGGGAAGGCCATTATGCAAAACTATAAATAATAAAAAAAAAAATGCTTGGACAAAAATACACACACATATACACACACATCAGCACAAGCCTTCTGCACTACTGAGATAATCTATGAACAAAACGTATTAAATCTGAACAATGGCTTGCCAGACAAAAGAGCAAAAGGTAAGAAAAGACATAGCAGGCTGAGGAAATGACAGTCACAAAACCACAGAGAGGTGAGAGGTTCTGCTGGTGTCTGGAGAAAAAGAGGAAGTTTAATGTGATAAGAATCTATGAAGCAGTGTATGCAGCAAATAATAAACAGCAGTTTAAGTGGGATTGGGGATCATGGGGAGAAGAATGTCAATTGACATGGACAGAAATTTATGCTAAGGTCACTTTAGTTAGGGAAGCTCTGTCCCAAGCAAAAGTGTTTGCTACCTACTGTCTCTGGAAAGAGGTCAAGGGATGATTGTGGTGATGCTATGTATAGATCCAAACTCACCAAATTTTATACATTAATTATATGCAGTTTTTGGTATATCAATTATATACCTCAATAAAGCTGGAGGGAAAAGACATTGGGTGGGCAATTAAGGGCATTTGAATATGGAACAAATATGGGATAATATGGAATCATTGTTGACTTCCTCAGGTGTGATAAACGTATTATGGACATGGAGGAAAATGCCCTTATTCCTAAGAGATGCATGCTGAGTTATTTAGGAGAGAAATGCATGTTGTCTGCAATTTACTTTCAGCAAAACAAATTTTATTTAATAAAAAGAAATGATTTCAGTACAAAGAGACATGTTTTAAAAAAAATTCTTTAGCTATAGGTGAAGACAGGATTGGAGAGGGGAGATCTTGGAGCAGGGAAACCAGACAGGAAGCTGTTGCAGCGGTCTAGGGGAAAGGTGCCAATATTTCACCTAAAGGCTTCCCAAGACTGAGCATAAGTAGAATAAATAGGTTGCACCTGAATATTGGATATGAGGGGCTGGGTTCACTGAAAAATTCCTTTACTGCTAATATACTCCCTGTCTTGAATAAACCATATTGCCATCTTTCTACAAAGCTTGGCACCCTTTCTCACTTCCTCCCTCCTCATATTTCTTCTGGCATTATTTCACAGCAGAGTGTGGTGTGTGCAGAAACTAAGCCTTTATGAAGCTCTTGGAGAAATAACACCTTCCTTCATCACCTTCCCATTCTAAGCACAGAGAGTTCCAGTTGCAGGAGAAAAGCACAATGGAAAATTAGGGTGTCCAGTGGGACTCTGTCTCTGCTTTTTAAATAAATCTTCAGTCTTTCTCTTTCCCTGTTTATGCCTCTGCCTCTCCAGCTGTAAGTAGGTTCTAGCAGCCTCAAAGGGGCTTTGGAAAAAATGAATGCATTTTCCTAGGGATGGCTCTGCATTCTCAGATGAAAGGTGCTGTGTCAGCAAAATTTATAATTCAAATCAAAGCACTCAACCTTTCATCCTCACATGCCTTCAAGGTTTAGAGCCCTTGTGTGGATTCCAAATACAGTAAGAAAGTACCTCTAAAATGCCAAAAAGTTGGGGTGCCTGGGTGGCACAGTCAGTTAAACGTCTGAGTCTTGGTTTCCACGCAGGTCCTGATCCCAGGGTTGTGAGATCAAGCCCCGCATCAGGCTCCATGCTCAGCATGTAGTCTGCTTAAGTCTGTCTCTTCCTCTCCTTCTACCCCTCCCCCCTGTGCACATGTGCACTCTCTCTCTAAAATAAATAAAAAATCTTTAAAAAAACAATGCCAAAATTTTCTAAAAGCAAAACATGGGGAAGATATTTTCATCTTTGTCTTCAAAACAAGGCTTAACTAATAGTATTTCCTAAAATCTCCGTATACTCAACTCTTAGATCTTTAATATCTTAATAGAGGAAAAGCCTGGGGATAGAAATGCCTAGTTTTTCCACCATATAATAGTTGAGAGAATGGATTTTCTTAAATTATATATTCCTATACAAAAAAAATGAGTTATAACTATGACTAGATTAAAATCCATAATTATATTAAAATCTCCACTTTGTGAATGAGTACCCTTATGGAACACCATTCTGGATACAGAAATGTGAGTTTCCTGGCAATGTTAAATATTTGGAAGTCCATAGTCACTACTGACAAAAGCCTGCTTGTGAATGCTGGTTTAACCATTTAACAGCTGTGGGAAAAGAGGGAATTTATTTTTTCTCACGGACTTAGGTTTCTAATGTCTAACCTGGGAAAAATGTCTACTAACAGCCATGAAGAGGTGCCCAGCTTCTGATCCCAATATACCACTCCTGCAATTTCTTTCAATTTATACATCAAAATAAAACTTGGAAGAAATCATACTTTTTAAACTATAAAGTGTGGCCTCATAACCCTAACAGAGAGACCACAACAGTGAGACCCTAACAGATCTACTGATGAAATTTTGTTAAAGGACCACAAAAATGCCAGAATTCTATCCAAGTCAATCTCATGAAGAAAAGAGATAAGCATAAAAGACCCACTATATTAACAGTTATTATTTATAAGTCTGTGACCCCAGATTCCCTTAAGAGCTCTAGTGATTGAAGTTCATTACTTCATCCTAAGCTAGATGAGCAGGAATGGCCTAGAACAAAAGCAGATGGAAGTCTTGCTCTGCAGGTTTCTCACAATCTAATTCAGGCAGTGTGAAGTTTTCACTCTAATGAAAGGGAACACATGCACATATAAGGGATCAGAAATTCAGGAAAGACAGAAAGTTGCTTGCCTTCTGAGATCTTATCAGGCCAGGACAGTGGCCCTGTGGCCTCGGGGACTGTAGGAGAGTTCAAAGTGAACATGCCTGACCTCCTTTGTTTTATAGACCTATTCTTTGGTCCTTATCACTCTGACCACTACAATGAAAAGGCAAGAGGAGGGACCTTTTCCACTATGTGTGCCCTCTACACGTTCCATTTTTACAAAAAAGTGGCCCAATATATCTTTTTGAACATAAGGAGGAAGTCTGATATTTTTGGCCACTCCTTGTGCAATATTAAATAAGGGGTAGGATTTGGATACAGCTCATCCACCCTATCTCCTCTGCCAAGTGGCCAACAGCCTTGACCAGACTGGACAGAAATAAAATAGTACAAAAGTTGGAATTCTCCCAAATCAAAACATAATTTGTCCAAGAGTTCTTGTCATTCATATGATTAAAGGGGGATAAAAAAGCACAGATCAAATCTAAGTAGGGCAACAGGGTACAGAAAATATTTATTTTCCCTAAATCCTAGAGGGACAGAGTCTTTAAGGTATACATGATATAAATTAGTGTTCTATTGGAAAAGCTTTCCTTTTCTACCATCCTTTGCCCTGCTTGTGCAAAGGCCAATTTTATGACACCAAATACATGGATGTTCAGCAGTACCAACAAATAAGGTGACACAAGAGAGAAAAATCAAATACTCACCTCAAAGTGATGTTTATATCCTCTAATACATGACCAAATATTGTACGAATCTTGACCCATAAAAGTAGTCCTACTCCTTCTCTTGAGTGAGTGAATGAAAGGGTCGTAAACATAGAGAGAAAGCCTTATCATTCAGGATAAACTAAGAGAAATGTGAAATGTTAACTGAGGAAACATTAGACAAGTTATTTCACTTCATGGGCTAGACTGTGTGATGTCAACTTGTCTAAGACTGGGAACCATGTTTCCTTGATTTCCCTTCTCTGTAGGCATAGTAGGAGTCTAGTTTAGAATTGGCTAAAAGAGAAATGTACTCATGCTTTGGAGGGAAGAAATGAAGCAGATCTCATTGTTCTCCAAAGTTGTAAAGATGAGACATAGGGACAGAAAGACACAGATAAGTCCTTTGGTTCCCGGCTGACTGTTGCTTCCCTCAGTCCCATGTCCAGCTCATCTTCCCAACAGCTGCACCTGCTGAAAGTAGCAGTCTCAGGGCAACCATCAGGTTCTAGCTACAGGCTCACAAAAGCAGTGAGTCCTCTTCTCATACTACCGATTATAAGAATACTACGTGCTTTGGGGAATTTCACCATGGGAAGAAGTTTATAAGATTCCTTGACATGTAGATGATGCTTAAAAGGTTAAGGAAGAAATTATTCCAATTCTCTACAATCTCTTCCAGGAAATGGAAGCAGAGGGAACACTTCCTAACTTATTCTACAAAGCCAGAATTACTTTACTACAAAAACTAAAGAAAGAAAATGCAAGAAAAAAATAAAACAAACTATAGACCAATATTGCTCATGAATGTAGATTAAAAATCCTCAATAAATAATAGCAAATTAAATTTTATAATTATGAAAAGTATTACATAATATGACCAAGTGAGATTTATTCTAGGTTTGCAAAAATAACTCCACATTTGAAAACCAATTAATGTAATCCATCATATCAACAAACTAAAGGAAAAAATCATATGATCATATCAATAGATTCAGAAATTGCATTTGACATAATGTAACAACTAGTCATGATAAAAAACTGTCAGCAAACTAGAAATGAAAATTTCCTCAATGTGATAAGAAACATACAAAAACCTATGGCAAACGTCATTCTTAAATGAGAAACTAGAAACTCTTCTGCTAAAACTGGGAAAAAGGCAAGGATATCGCCTCTCACCACTCCTACTTAATATTATGAAGAAGGTCCTAGCTAGTGCAACCAGATAATGAAAAGAAATAACATGTGTACATACTGAGAAGGAAGAAGTAAAATGGTCTTTGTTCACAGATAATATGATTTTCTATATAGAAAATCCCAAAGACTCAAGAACAACAACAACAACCATTCCTGGAACCAATAAGTGAAGATGGCAAGGTCACAGAATTCAAGGTTAATATAACAAAAGTAGATTCCATTCTTACATATCACCAATGAATAATTGGTATGTAAAATTTTTTGAAAATACCATGTATAACAGCACTAAAAGAGAAAATTCAAAGAAAAAATACTTGGGTAAAAGTAAGACACAGGATTGCCAGGGCACTTGAATACTTAGATCCTCTTCTGGTGAGAGTAGGAGTGGTTCCTCTGTCAGTCCCAGCAATGGTTGGACCCAAAATCTCATGGACCAGATGCAGATACAGGTTCTTAGAGCAATACTGCATAAAATGGTGGGGACTTCCCTTTGTGAAAAGGAAGGAGAAGTTTTAGAAGAAGAAGCCCTAAAGTTACTGTGTCTCAGTCACAGGGCAGTCTTTGCAGAAGAGTGTATAGATATGTAGATGAGATTTGGAAAACTCACCTTGTGGGACTGAGGAAAGATGAGGAGGGAATAAGTAAGGCACATCATATCTCTACTCAGTCAACATGTGGCTGAGGGACTTTAATAATATTCTAATATACATACATATCACAGTTGATTGAACCATTCTCCTGTTGGTAGCCATCTGGGTATTTCATGTTTGGGGCTATTATGAATAAAGTTGCTAAAAGCAAAAAAAAAAAGTAAAGAATAAAATAAAGTGAATTCAACAAATCAGAGTAGACTGTGGATTACAGTTCTTCTTTAACTCCTACAAATAGGCTCAAATCCCAGTTACAACTTTACATAATTGTGATTCAAAAGCAAGTCAGGATCTCATTATAGCTTGGAAACTTGATCATTTTCAATTGACTTATCTAGTAAATAAAAAAGAGAATTTCTCCTTTGCATTTTTCTTCAACTATTTCCCCAAGAGAAATTGAATTACCACATGACAATATATCCAAATAGAAGGAAATCTATTTTCTGGTGAAGTTCAATGGCCATAGCAGTAGATATCATTTCTTAATTCATGATTTATGCTATTTGATGGGGTCAGTATTGTCTGATAAGGTCAACAGATGATCAATTTGTTCCACTATAGTGCATCTCCTCGAAACATTTTTCTCGACCTTTTGCTCAGTCTCTAGAATTATTCCTTCTAAATGCGTACTTGAATCTTTCCTATTATGAGACTTCGTATCTAGTGTCATTGTTTTATTGGCATATTTCTGAAAACTCTAATTATGGATAATTTTCTTCAAACTATTAACCTCAAAACCAGAAATTGTACTCTAATCAAGATTGGACTACGTGTTTCATATTGCTTTCATCTGAGGGACAGGGTGTTCTTATTAAAGTCCATTCTTTATTGTTCCTCATCATTAATGTCAGTCTTATTGGGTGTTAATTTCTTTTTCTCAAGTTCCAAAGCACTAAGGAGATGCTTAAAAGTCTGTGGAGTGAAGCCATTTGCATGAACAAATTAGGTTTCTTCTTTATTATAGTACATCTCCATATAGGCCAATATGAATATCCTCTCAATGCCTTCTTGTTTTGATTTGAGTCCACAACACAAGATGTTAAAGAAGTTGTGTGGCATTTACATAACATGTAGTCACTTCAGATAACTGTACTAGTGGATTTTAGAAAATTTACCCTTTGAATGTCAATAACAAGTAATTTGAGAGTTTATTTCAGTATCTAAGAAATATTCCAAGACTACTTCATGCTTTTTAATAATGCAGATAAAGGATTGGTGAGGTTGAAATAAAGTTATTTATTTTTATAAGCTGCCAGGTTTGGCAGTTAATAAAACATATTTTCAGAATATAAATGCAATTTAGATCTTAAAATACATTTCAAATGTATAACCATATCTATTTCGAGGTTTGCTGTGAGTAGCACAAAGACACAAACCTTCAGGGAGATCACGTATCAACTGAAGAGTGTGGTGACGACCTTATCTTTTCTGGGCCTCTGACTTCTAAATGTAAAATTGGCTTATAGATTAAAATAAACTGTCTATGTATCTAGAATCTAAGTACATACATATATATGTATATGTGTCTGTGTCTGCGTCTGTGTGTATCTACCTATGTAGGCATACAGTTAAGGCTCTCAAAAACAGTTATTCTTCAGCTAACCCAGGGATGGCTGATTTGGAGGTGGGACAGAGTGATAGTGTGGAAAAACAGACTTACAATCTTAAAAGTCCTGGAGTACCCAAAATGTTAGTAAGGAAAACCTTTAAAAGCTATTTCTCTGCTCCGTTACCTCCATCCTTATTTTCCCAATTAACTCCTAATACTCCATCGTGTGTCATCATCAAAATAACCTCTTCTGAGAAGTTTTCCCTAACCACTCCATTTGAGGCAAGTGCCCTTTCCATTGTATTGCATTAATTTGTGCTTACTTCATTGTTCTTTCTTATCAGTTTGTGTACATACCATACAATGATGAAATCATATTCCTTCTCTTTTTAATTCATTATATTTAAATTCCAGTATAGTTAACATACAGCATTATATTAATTGCAGGTGTACAATATAGTGATTCCACAATTCTCTACATTACTCATTCAACTCTACATAGCTCATCCTAAGTGCAATCTTAATCCCCTTCATCTATTCAACCCACCCCCCACCTGCCCTCTGATAACCATAAGTTTGTTCTCCATAGTTAAGAGTCTGGTTTTTTCGGTTTGTCTCCTTTTTTACTTTGTTCATTTGTTTTGTTTCTCAAATTCTGCATATGAGTCAAATCATATAGTATTTATCTTTCTCAGAATGTCTCATTTGTCTTAGCATTATACCCTAGATACACCCATGTTGTTGAAAATCACAAGATTTCATTCTTTTTTCTGGCTAAGTAATATGTATATATATATAAATATAAATAAATATATAAATTTATATATATATAATTATTATTATTCTTTATCCATTCATCTATCAACAGACACTTGGGCTACTTCCAAAATTTTGCTATTGTAAATAATGCTACAGTAAACATAGGACTGCATATATCTTTTTGAATTAGTGTTTTTACATTCCTTGGATAAATACCCAGCAATTACTGGATCATATGGTAGTTCTCTTTCTAATTTTTTGAGGGACCTCCATACTGTTTTCCACAGTGGCTGCACCAGTTTGCATTCTCACCAAGAGTGCATGAGTGTTCCTTTTTCACTACATCCTTGCCGCAACACTGGTTGTTTCTTGTGTTTTTGATTATAGCCATTCTGACAAGTGTAAAGTGATAGCTCATTGTGTTTTTAATTTGCATTTCCCTGATGATGAGTGATGTTGAGCATTTTTTCTTGTTTTTTTGGCCATCTATATGTCTTCTTTTTTTTTAGATTTTATTTATTTATTTGAGAGAGAGAATGAGACAGAGAGAGAGCATGAGATGGGGGAAGGTGAGGGAGAAGCAGACTCCCTGCTGAGCAGGGAGCCTGATGCGGGACTCGATCCCGGGACTCCAGGATCATGACCTGAGCCGAAGGCAGTCACTTAACCAACTGAGCCACCCAGGCACCCTTCATCTATATGTCTTCTTTGGAGAAATGTCAATTCATGTCTTCTGCCTATTTTTAATTGGATTATTTGTTGTTTTTTTTTTCTTAGTGTTGAGTTATATAAATTCTTTTTTTTTAAGATTTTATTTATTTATTTATTTGATGGAGAGAGAGAGCAGAGGGAGAGAGAAGAAGCAGACTCCCCACTGAGCAGAGAACCCCATGCAGGACTCGATCCCAGGACTCTGGGATTAGGACCTGAACCAGAAGACAGCTGCTTAACCAACTGAGCCACCCAGGTGCCCATATAAATTCTTTATATAGTTTGGATACTAATCCTTTATCAGATGTGTCATTTTCAAATATCGTCTCCCATTCAGTAGGTTGTCTTTAGTCTTGTTGACTCCTTTGATATGCAGATGTTTTATATTTTGATGGATTCCCAATAGCTTATTTTTGCTTTTGTTTCCCTTGCCTCAGAAGACATATCTAGAAAATGTTGCTATGAACAATGTCAGAGAATTTACTGGCTGTGCTCTCTCCTAGGATTTCTATGGTATCTGATCTCACATTTAGGTCCTTAATCCATTTTGAGTTTATTTTTGAGTATGGTATAAGGAAGTGGTCTGGTTTCATTCTTCTGCATGTAGTTGTCCAGTTTTCCCAACACCATTTGTTGAAGAGACTGTCTTTTTCCCATTGCATAGTCTTGCTTCCTTTGTCAAAGATTAATTGACTATATCATTTTCAATTGGTTTATTTCTGGCCTTTCTATTCTGTTTCATAGATAGATAGATAGATAGATAGATGATAGATAGATATAGATAGATAGATAGATAGATAGATAGATAGATAGATAGATATAGATCTATATCTATATAAATATTTTGTGTGTGTGCCAGTACCATACTGTTTTGATTACTACAACTTTGTAATATAACTTGAAGTCTGGAATTGTGATACCTCCAGTTTTGTTTTTCTTTTTCAAGACTGCTTTAGCTATTCAGGTTCTGAGTTTACTGTAGCATTATTTACAATAGCAAACTGTGTGCGATTCCCCACAGTTTTAGGATTGTTTACTGTAGCATTATTTACAATAGCAAACTGTGTGCAATTCCACACAGTTTTAGGATTGTTTGTTCTAGTTCTGTGAAAAATGTTGGTGGTATTTTGATAGGGACTACATTAAATCTGTAGATTTCTTAGGGTAATATAGGTATTTTAAGAATATTTTTTCTTCCAATCTTCCAATGGATGTCTTTCCATTTCTTTGTGTTGTATTCATTTTTTTCCATCAATGTTTTATAGTTTTCAGAATACAGATCTTTCACCTCCTTGATTAATTTTATTAATTAATAAATTATTCTATTTATTAGGTATTTTATTATTTTTGGTATAATTGCAAATGGTATTGTTTTCTTAACTTCGCTTTCTGCTACTTATTAGTGTATAGAAATGCAACAGATTTCTGTATATTGATTTTGTATCCTGTGACCTTACTGAATTCATACTTAAGTTCTCATAGTTTTTTGGTGAACTGTTTATAATTTTCTATATATAGCATCATGTCATCTGCAAATAGTGAAAGTTTTACTTTTTCCTTCCCAGTTTGGGTATCTTTTATTTCTTCTTGTCTGAGTGCTGTGGCTAGTACTACCAGTGCTGAACAACATGGTACTACCAATATGTTGAACAAAAGTGGTGAGAGTGGACATCCTTGTCTTGTTCCTAATCTTTTTTGCCATTGAGTATGATATTAGCTGTGGATTTTTCACATAAGGCCTTTATTACATTGTGGTATGCAACCTCTAAACCTACTTTGTTGAGGGGTTTTATCATAAATGGATGTTATACTTTGTCAAATGCTTTTTCTGCATCTATTGAAATTATATGTTTTTTATCCTTTTTCTTGTTGATATGATGTATCATGTTGATTGACTGGTGAATATTGAACCACCCTTGAATCCCAGGAATAAATCCCAAGTGATCATGGTGAATGATTTTTTTTTTGATGTATAGTTGGATTTGGTTTGGTAATCATCTGCCTTCTGTGGTTAACCACCTTAACAGCATCTACTTCTCTCATTCATTCATTCATTCTTTCACTTTTATATGCCATTCAATTAACATTTCTTTACCATAGCTTGGTTTCAGATAATTTTCTTAGCATTGGAATTAAAAATAAATAGACAAAGATCCTGCCCTTATGTACTTGTAGTACATTAGAAAGATCCAATCACATAATCACATAGTGATTTTTGAGCTGTCTTGAAAGATAAGTGTTTGCTTATCTGAGAGAGATGATAAATGGTCCTCACAGAAGAAGCAGCAGAGCAAAAGCATCAAGGGATAACATATGCGGCCATTCTTTTTTGTATCCCTAGAATCATGCATAATGCTTACAATATTGAAAGTAATCAAATTATTTAATCAGTGAATGAAGGCAAGAATGATCTCTGTAAAAAAAGCACTTATCAGAGTGCCACGATTTTATAAGACCTCAATAAATTAAATAAATTCCACATATCAATTCGAATCAAACTGAGAGTCAAGGGATATGAGAATTTTTAATTGGAGTATTAAAAATACCAGCTGGTGATTTTACAGATGATCCTAAACACTGCTGTAAGGATAGGTAACCATATTTTTCATTCATATCAATCTCTTGAGAGGCATAAACTCTTTTTGCTTTAATGTCTCCCTGTAATAGAGATTCCTTTTATGAATTAATAGAACAGGTAAAGAAATGCTAATATAAGAATAAGGGGAATTTTAAATTCTATGGTCCCCAAGAAATTCTGAGAAGTCAACGTCCATAGACTAGCTTTCATTTTTCTCAAGTCTATGTCTTGCCTCTCAATTATTTCTCAAACTGATGTCTTGTGATCTCATGCCTTTATCCCACCCAAATACAACCCCTGCCAAACTCATTCTATGGCTTTCTTCTACCCTTGGATCTTTATTTCCTATTCTCCAAACTCGCACGTGACTCCTCTAACTGTAATATAATTAAGCAGCGACAGGGTCCTTGCACAGTGGGATTCCTGGGACTGGTGCCTTCATAGTTCAGTTGTACGTAGGTCTCAGCCCCACAGCTTGTGGTCCAAATCTGTCCCTCCTTCACTTCATTCTTGTGGTTGCAATCACCCTTCTTCATTCCAATTGTTTGTCCTAAAGCCCTTGCCTTATTACTGGCATAACACATTTAATTTCTACTGATAGACATCACTGGTAATAGAGATTATTTTTGAAATAGTGGCTAAGAATATGAGCTCTTTTTTTTTTTTAAAGATTTTATTTATTTATTTGACAGAGAAAGACACAGCGAGAGAGGGAACACAAACGGGGAGTGGGAGAGGGAGAAGCAGACTCCCCGCCGAGCAGGGAGCCCGATGCGGGACTCTATCCAGGGACTCCAGGATCATGACCTGAGCCGAAGGCAGTCGCTTAACCAACTGAGCCACCCAGGCACCCAGAATATGAGCTCTTGATTTTCAATCCTGGTTTCCTCACTTAGTGAGTGACCATAAGTAAGTTTTCTTATCTATAGAATGGAGACAGAGTATAACCTATTTTACTGGATACTTAGGAGGATTAAATTTAATATTATGTGTAAAGCTATTCCAGGATACCTTCTTTAAATGCCTCATTATCACCTTGAAACTTCCCTAATGCCTACCATGTAGTTAATGACTTTGTTCCTTCCTTTGTTTAGGGGAAAAGTAAAGATGAATATAACCACTTGTGACTTTTAACTATTATTCTTAAATTACAACAAGATCTTTGTGTTTTTCTCTCAGAAAGATACTATTTCAAAAATTGTAACTAATAACCCTGAGAGTTGTTTTGGAATTCAGGTTGTTTTTTTCTGACTTTAGGAGGGAAATATTAAAACTGGAAACTATTATATTTGGGAACTATTATATTATATTTTATCTTAGGACTACTATATCTGCATATGGTTTCATATGTTAAATTGCCTACACCTATGATGCTGGCAGGGGTTAGGGGAACAGAAATGTTTTGCCAAACCTTTAAATCAAGCTTGTCTTGCTTTCAGTTGTTTATCAAGGCAATCCTTTAAAGGCCCCAAACTGCTAAATGGAAGTACATTCTGATCTAAGTAACAGAAATATGTTTTAGGTAAAATGATAATGGTGATAATGATGTTGATGATGACAAACATATTTGATGATGACAAAAATATAGAACTAGTTTTCATTTTAAGGTATTTGCTTATCCATCTAATGTCTTAGGAAAATGAATACTGTGAAATAGTACATACATAAACACTTCAATTCAGATGAATCCTCTCTGTACCTAGGGCGATTACCCTCTTACTGGTATAGCAACATGAACCTGAAACTCTATCTGTGTATAAATACCAATTTGTAATAAAATCTTGTCTTCGGTCACTAAAAACATCCCCCTAATTTAGTTGTGGCCTGATTACCTTAGTTATAAATTCAGCTGACAAAATGTTGTTATAACCACACAGCTTGCATTTATATTCAAAATATAGCATATGAAAAAAATAATAAAATATTTTGATTGATTCTTCAAGGACTTGCAGACTAATAAAACATGCTCCACCTTTCTCTACTATCAACTGCATTACACCCACCTGCATTACACTACGCTGTTAAAATACAATCCTTCCTCTTTAGCTTGGTATTCTCCTCTTCTCCCTTACATCTGTTTGTATTTTTTTAAAAATTGGCCCAGAAAAGATAGGAAGTAACATTAAGACTTACCAGTATTTTACCCACTCATAGAGTCAGGGATCTCAAGGAACATTGGGTATGGCTTCTTCATTCCAGGGGGCACCAACTACATAGACCATGTAAAATCTACCATGGAATCATACAAGGTTTGGCTCTGGATTGTTCCTTAGATCTAGAGCTCTACTTCCTATTTATTTATTTATTTATTTATTTATTTATTTATTTATTTATTTTTGAGTGCCTCTACTCCAAGTTTTATTCCTGGAAACAGAAAATAAGAACTCCCATGTGAATCTAGATTAGATTGGATCTAATACTCATACAATAAGAATCAATTGTTTCTATTTATTTAATCATTCATATGATCACCAAAACATTTGTTGAGATTTTCTGTGCTGGATGTAAGCACCAACAAGGCAATAAAAATAGACCTATGGTCTGCCTTCTTGGAGCCTACAGTTTATCAGTGCAGTTTCACATTAGTTGGGCATATAAAACTTTGTAATAATGAAAGACACATTTTTTTTAAAAAAATCAAGAGTTGACAGTGTATATCAGGACAGATACTGTCTGTAAGTGTCATGGAAGGCCAGGAAGAACTTAAGAATTAACTGGAGAGATGAAGATAAGTAGGGGTTGATAAATTCAGAAAGAGGGTCAGAGAAAATTGCATGCCCAGTTTGTGGGAATTGAGGAAAGTCCGCCTGATAAAACACAGTGAGCAAGGAGAAATACATAAGCAAATGAGGCTGGAGAAGTCTATGGCATTACTCTGCACACCAAACTAAGAATTTTGGTCATTCCTCACTGATATGAGGAATTCTTAATCTCAGGAAACAAACTGAGGGTTGCTGGAGTGGGGGGGTGGGGTGAGAGGGATGGGGTGGTGGGTGATAGACATTGGGGAGGGTATGTGCTATGGTGAGCGCTGTGAAGTGTGCAAGACTGTTAAATCACAGATCTGTACCTCTGAAGCAAATAATACATTATATGTTAAAAAAAAAAAGAAGAAGAAGAAGAAGATAGCAGGAGGGGAAGAATGAAGGGGGGGAAATTGGAGGGGGAGACGAACCATGAGAGACGATGGACTCTGAGAAACAAACTGAGGGTTCTAGAGGGGAGGGGGGTGGGAGGATGGGTTAGCCTGGTGATGGATATTAAGGAGGGCACGTTCTGCATGGAGCACTGGGTGTTATATGCAAACAATGAACCATGGAACACTACATCAAAAAAAAAAAAAAGAATTTTGGTCATTGCTCTCAGGGGCAGTGGGGAGTTCTTAAAAGGTTTTAAGGAAATAAATGTCACAACTCTTTTGCATTTGTAGAATATCATTCTTCCTCCACTACTGAAAATGAAGAGCCTTGCAAGTGGATCCTGGGGGAAGTTAGAAAGCTATTGCAGTAGTTAGCAAAGGAGACAGGGAAGAGAAGGTAATGGTTGTAGGGAATGGTCATCATCTAGCATGGATTTCTCTGGGTTTTTAAGAGAAATTCCTTCAATAAGTGACAGGGATAAAGGTACAGCATAGGGAATATAGTCAGTGGTATTATCAAATAGCACTGTATAGTGACAGATGGTAGCTAAGCTTGGGGTGAGCACAGCATAATGTATAGACTTGTTAAATCACTATGTTGTACACCTGAAACTAATGTAACATCATGTGTCAACTATACTTCAATTAAAAAAATAACTATATTAAGTAATTAAATGAAGAGAAAATCCTAATCTTTTTTTCCATCTCCATCTGTATCTCTTTTTTCTTTCTTCCCCTGAACATATGTCTTACGAACTATTTTCCAAGCTCACATTGACTCCCTTTCTCTGCAAAGTCTTTTCTCAACACTGCTCACATAATTTAATAACTACTAACTCTACTTGTAATATAATCATGCTGGTCACAATTACTGGATCAAAGGTGGATACTTCTCTCAAGTTAAACCTCGAAGATTATTTTTCTTAAATATTTAGACTTCTGATTCAGAAGCATGAAGTCTTGAGGTTTGCTGAAATTGAAGTTTTTTGTACTTTACAGCCAATATCTCTTTTTCTGATGTTCTGATTGTTTCTTCAAAAGTTTTTCAAAATACATAAACTAATTTAGTATTTTTGAAATATTGAAAATGGAATTTCTTTCCCATGAACATAGTACTTCAGTTGTCACGCTAAAAATCGACTGTTATTTCTATTTTGGGAAATAAAAATTGTTTCATGTGGGCATATGGTTATTCAAATGTGTTCAATATCATCTTTGGTCATTGAGTTGAACTATCTCTCTACATTTTGTTGTTTTGTTCCATTTTGGTTTATTTTACTTTGGACTATATTAAAATATTAAGTAATGTATAAAAGCATATAGCCTATGATATATAAAATTAAACATTTGAAAGAGTTTTATACTGATAAAGTGGAAATTAAGTTTACTGAAAATAAAATTGGGGATATTTTCAGTCAAAAATATAATTTTAAGATATGATTATAATTCTTCATAAAATAATTGATATCCAGGCATCCTATAAATCTTCTGTGTGCATAATTATCTTTATAACATTGATCTTAAGTGTACTTCAAAAACTGAAATGATTTTAGACATTTTATATTCCAGTTTAATATTTATATTCTTAAACCCTTTGGATTTCAAAGTTATTTGTTTTCTCACAGTATATTTATACCCATAAATATTATAATAAAGTTAATGATTTTATTATTACAAATATTGTAACTAATAAGAGCATATGATTATAATAATCTTGGTAAAATTAACCACAGTTAATTTACTGAACAGATAAAGAACAATAAAATTAAAAGACAGATAAAGAAAAGTTACAGGGGGCGTCTGGGTGGTTCAGTTGGTTATGCATCTGCCTTTGGCTCAGGTTATGATCCCAGAGTCCTGGGATCAAGCCCCATATTGAGTTCCTTGCTTAGCGGGGAGCCTGCTTCTCCCTCTCCCTCTGCCTGACGCTCCCCCAGCTTGTGCTCGCTCTCTCTCTCTCTGTCAAATAAGTAAATAAAATCTTTTTTTATTTTTTTTTTAATTTTTTATTGTTATGTTAATCCCCATACATTACATCATTAGTTTTAGATGTAGTGTTCCATGATTCATTGTTTGTGCATAACACCCAGTGCTCCATGCAGAACGTGCCCTCCTCAATACCCATCACCAGGCTAACCCAACCTCCCACCCCCCTCCCCTCTAGAACCCTCAGTTTGTTTTCAGAGTCCATCGTCTCTCATGGTTCGTCTACCCCTCTGATTTCCCCCCCTTCATTCTTCCCCTCCTGCTACCTTCTTTTTTTTCTCTTAACATATATTGCATTATTTGCTTCAGAGGTACAGATCTGAGATTCAACAGTCTTGCACAATTCACAGCGCTTACCAGAGCACATACCCTCCCCAGTGTCTATCACCCATTCAGTCAAGTGGCAGGATATAAAATCAATGCACAGAAGTCAGTGGCATTCCTATACACCAATAACAAGACAGAAGAAAGAGAAATTAAGGAGTCGATCCCATTTACAATTGCACCCAAAACCATAAGATACCTAGGAATAAATCTAACCAAAGAGGTAAATAAAATCTTTTTTAAAAAAGTCACAAAATGTCATTTTGTCATTTGTAATAGCCACAATGAGCGTGTGCGCATGTGTGTGTGTGTGTGTATGTATTAAAATACTCAGGATGATAACTCACTTTCAATTTTCTGCTAAGCTCAGTGAATTGTATTTTGTCATGGCAGGGCAGGGATTTTCAGTTGTTTTTTTTGTTGTTTTTTTGGGTTTTGGTAGCAGTAGCTTCTCTTCTGAACAAATCATTTGTCACCGTATTAAAATGGACAATGGTGGCTTTGCTTTGGCCTAAGTAGGGTGGGTGTCACTAAGCTTTGTTCTCTTGACTCTCATTGAAGCTTTGTGTAACCACAAGGTTTCTGCAGATTTTTTCTGGAGGACCATTATATAGAGAACAATGTGTCAGAAAAAGAACTTCTGCCATGAAAATATGAAACTTTGTATAGTTAATATTATTAGTTAATCATGAATAAGTCATATAATCATATATATATAATATATATATAATCTCAACATTTTCATTCGTAAAATGGGGATGATGATACTTAATTCTCTTTGGTGTGATGACTGGCAAGTGGTGCTCAGCAACTCACTTACCCATAAATTTGTCTCCAGATGCTTATAATCATACATCACAAATTAGCTTCTGCAGGAAGCACACTCTGGGATGAAGATTAGTGTGCAGGATGCTTATGATGGAGTGCAATTGGAATTAATCCCTATGGAAAGGGGAGGAAGGAAGCAGGATGGAACAAAGGGAAAAGTTGATCTATGAGGTTCCAACAACAATGCTGGCTAGCCTGAGGGGCTCTGGAGTAAATCAGAAAATGTGTCCCATACTGAGCCAAAAATGCTGAGTATTTTATATCCATGCTATCCAATGCTGCATGGCACCCCTGTAGGGTGTGGCCGCCTCCCTGAGATTTCTAAATCTTTTCTCCACAGTATGCCATGGTGATTCAGATATTTATTTTATTTTTTAAAATTTTAATTTTTTATTTAAATTCAATTTAGTTAACATATAGTATCTTATTAGTTTCAGGGGTAGAATTTCGTGATTCATCAGTTGCATATAACACCAATGCTCATTCCATCAAGTGCCCTCCTTAATGTCCATCACCCAATTACTCCATCCCCCCACAAACCTCCCCTCCAGCAACCTTCAGTTTGTTTCCTACAGTTAAGAGTCTCTTATGGTTTGCCTCCCTCTCTGTTTTTATCTTATTTTTTTTCCTTCCCTTCCTCTATGTTCATTTGCTTTATTTCTTAAATTCCACATATGAGTGAAATCATATGGTATTTGTCTTTCTCTGACTGACTTATTTTGCTTAGTGCAATACCCTCTAGTTCCATCTATGTGGTTGCAAATGGCAAAATTTCATTCTTTCTGATGGCTGAGTAACATTCCAATGTGTATATATACAATATCTTCTTTCTCCATTCATCTGTAGATAGACATCTGGGCTTTTTCCATAGTTCAGCTATTGTGGACATTGCTACTATAATCATTGGGGTACATGTGCCCCTTTGAATCACTATTTTTGTATCCCTTGGATAAAAACCTAGTAGTAAATTTCACATATTATGGGCCATTGTTTTACAAATGCTTCTAGGAACCATCCTAGTATTGAGATGGTTGAACGATCTCCTAAGGTCTTTGTCAGGGTATAAAAAACCAGTATCTTGGAACAATGCTCCAAACAAAACAAAACAAAACAAACAACTCTCCATTATCCAATATTGCTTCCTAGTCCCCAAAATAACCACCCTCAGAATCTACTCTCATGCATATGCCTTCTAGCTGTTGCCAATTCATGCTGTCTCAGTCTTGCCACTCTTAGCGGTATAGTCCCTTTCTTCTTGTATCAACCTAATATGTTCTTGGCTAGATCATTCAGTTGCTTAAAACTGGGTAAAGACTTAGTGTCCTACAGGAAAAGTGGGGACTGCTTGTGAGTAGAAGGGTGTACTAAAGAGCAAAAGCATCTTCATTATCTTTAAGTAGGAATGAGATACTCACTCTGAAAGGACATGGTGGGCTACTTCTGAATGATCACAGGCTTCAGGTGAACCTGGATATTCAAGTTCCTACCAGCATGGAATCCATGTGTCCCCATCCCAGATGTTAGAGTCCCATTCTTCCCCAATGACAGTCCTGACATTGGTAACAGAAACACCTTGATTAGTGATATTACATTCTTTGTCACTTAGCTATCTGATAATTAAGTTCTGGTAGTTGTCTTTGGCTTTCTCTAAACTTCAACGCAGAAGGTAAGAACCTACGGCATGCTACAAAGAAGACCCTCTAGTTTTCACACAGGGCTTTGAGCCCTTCTCCTTTTCTTCCTTAGACCATTAACTGAGTCTCAAAACAATCATCCACTTCTTTGATGAGAGTTTGGGTAGTAGGGTCACCATACTGCACAATGACAGAAGGGGCTGCAACTGCTACCATTGCCAGGACCTCGCTGCTGCCCAGTGACATGCGATCCATCTGCAACACACCATCCTTGGCCTGCTTTCTCAAGCTGGTGCACCAATTTTCCACGCCTTTGCTTTCTGAGTTCATCGTATAGCATATTTATTAGGTAGTGTCTTTTTTTTTTCTTTTAACTGAAGCGAAACTTTTTTAGCGTTCCTTTTGAAGTAACTTTTTTTTTTTTTTTTTTAAACAGTCTAGTTTAAAAAGGAGTTGAGGCTAAGAGAGAACTTGGGACCTTCCAAAAGAGTCAAGGGCACACACTGGAGGGCAGATGGAGGGCAGGGAGCTCCAGGTCAGACCATCTCCCCTTTGACAGGAGGGCGCCCCAGACTCCAGCGCTCCACCTGGTAGCAGCCTTCCCTGGCACCTGGTACCCACCTGCCGGGTCCTGGGACTCGCGGCCTGGCCTCGGCCTGCACTTGGCCCCCTCCAGCAGCCACTCCTCGCCCGCCTGCTTGAGTCCGGTTCTGGCCCGGGACCCTTGGCGCCTCCCAGGTTCCCGCATGCGCGTCTGGATTTCTCAAGTCACTGGACCCAGCCAGAGAGAGAGATACTTACGTGCAGCACGAGTCTGCAGGAAGCTGGACTTCTCCTTTCAGAACCTTCTGGATCCCGCCTGGCTAGCTCCTCTCGAGGCTCGGACTCGAGCCTCTCTGTTGCCAGACACGCGACTCCTCAGACCCTCCTTGATCCCCGTGTCCGAGGTCACCTCTTGGGCGCCGCGCCCTGGCTCTCCAGCGACAGTTCTCCTTTTGTGTCGCCCACCGCGGGTGCAGGGCCCTCCTGCCTCCCTGCAGCAGGCGGGCGGCGCCAGGACCCAGGACCAGCGCGCTTGTGGGGAGCATGTCACCAGCACCGAGGCTGGCTGAGGCGGACTGCTGATGGGCGGCTGGCAGGTCTCTGGAGCCAGAAGGCGTGAAGGCTAAGGACTGTTTCCCGGGGCGACCCCCCCCGACGGGGGGCTCTGGGTCAGCACCTCGGAAGCGCTGCCGGCTCAGGTCCTTGGGGACTCCGGCTCCGTGCCCTGGTCCGACGCAGGGTGTCACTGGAGATGTGTCGCCGCCAAGGCCGACGTGTCCGCGAGCTCAGAGGTGAGTCTTTGAGGCCTGCTGCGGGCCTCCCGGGGCCAGGGTGCAGGTGGGTCACCGAGCGTGTCCCAGTTCAGGCTGCACGACCCGTGGGAGAAGGAGTGGCCCTCGCCCGCCTCCTGGGCCGCCTTCTATGCTGCCTCGCGTCCCCTCCGTGGAGGCTGGAGGCCGCGCTCTTCCCAGTTTCCTTGGCAGGGCGACCTTAGCCGGCGAGCTGTGCAGTGTGAGCCTGTGGGCACTCCTGTGGAGCCGCAGCGGCCCCTTCCTCCAGAGCACCCCGGGACAGCCTGCCAGCCTTCGGGCACCGCCGGGCTCCAGGTCTTCCTCCTGCAGCTCCCTGAGGGTCCAGGTTCTGTCCCGCGAAGACCCTGATTGGTCCTCCGGGATTTCAGAGGTGGATGTAACGCTTTGCTCTAAGGCCTGAAAACTAATGTTTTCCTCCAAGGCTTGCTCGGGGCTGCTGGACGTTCGTCCTGGAGGTGCCTGGAGGTGCCACTTGGTTTTCAAGACTTCCTGGGGTCTCTGGGGAAAGCTTGAGGGATCCACGTGGGCCAGGCGAGCCCAGGTGGTCCCCCGGAATAACTCCTGTCTTCAGAGGCTGCCCTTATGTACTCTGGAGGGGTTGGGACAGGCCACTGCTCTTTCAGGAGAATTCCATTGGCAGTTTTTGGTGTCCACCCATAAGAAGGAAGAGGAAGGAAGCAGGTTTGGCCAGGGGAGAAGTTGAGCTGTGATAGAAGCCCAAGAACAGCCTCCACCAACTCCTCAGGCAGTGCTGAGCAAAACCAGCTCATGAAAGTTGTCTAGAATTAGCCAGAAATGTTTAAGCCTTTAAAACGGGTCACAATGAGCCATTAGATGCAATTGCCCACAGAAAGATGAGAGCATAGGCGAGCTGCTTATATTACAGCCGAAACAGTCTCCTGTGGAAGCAGCTGAGAGATTCAGCCCTGTTGCCGTGACAAGTTCTTCCTTGAGGGGGCATCTGAGTGGCATGGTCATACATCATGGCTCAGCTGTAACTAAACTCCTCTGTGGACAGTATACAGCCCCAAATTCCAGAGTGTCTTAAGAAACTGTCTCAGGCAGGCTAGGTGGCACCACGGCAAGAGCCACACCCTAAATCAAAACTTTAAAACAACAGTTTTATTTTTCACAAATGTAACATCCATCATGGGTCACCAGGGAATCTTTACTTAATATATTTATTCAGGAAATGTGGCTAAAAGGACAGCCACTCTCTTGAATGTTGTTGGATACCAAACCAGAACAAAAGAGTTCTGAAGGTTCTCAAACCAGAAATCAAGTACTCTGGCCAAGAATCCCTAATCGTCACTTCTGCTCCCCAGTGTTATAGTCAGATCTAGTCTCATAGAGCTAGAAAACACAATCCTACTGTGTGTTCAGAGGAGAATGATGGTTGGGCAGTGCGCAGCCTAATGACTACCACAGAAGCCTTTATCATCAGATCTCCGCCTACACCTCTAACCTCTGGCTTCTAACTACATTAAAAGCTGCTTCCAAACTCAGTCCTCTTGATATTTTCTGAACTTTTCATGCTCTCTCATTCCAAGGTTGATTTGCTCGTGCTCCTCCTCTGCTTTTGCCAAGAAGTGGTTTTTGGATAGGTGAAAGGGAAAATTGTTTTCGTAAACCAGATCCTGAACTGGCAATGTTGACCTTAAAAATACAAAAGAGCCAGCTATTTTACCAGCAAAACGAGTTCACCCTGGAATAGCAGAGAATTGTAATTCAGGATAAGCAAACTATGGCAAAGCACCTTCAAGTCCAGAAAACAGAGGAGAGGGACTTGCTTTCATAGGGGAAAGGAGGAAGCTGTGAGGGACCAACAGGACTTCTCAGGGGCTTGGGGGGATGATTTCTTATTGTGGTAGTTTCCTAGTGTGGTGGTTGCTGGGCAAGGAGAAATTCTTCCTTCCTCCAACTGGGGTATGTGAAGTAAGCTTCTTCTTGTTAGGGAATATGAGATATACTTCTTAGGTTGAGTGGTTGTGTGTATGAGCTCCCCCTTCAGGGCTCGCTGACTCCTTTTCCAATCAAGTTTTCTTTATTTTCAGTGCTCTCATGGTAACTCTGGGATGGATAATCATGTATCAAAAGATGATCTCAGTCAAGCAACACTATATATTTTCTTGCATTCTAAAACACCATTTTTCCTCCCAGAGTATACACATTCTATACATCCTATATAACCTATCTTTGATTTGAGGGTTTTTTTTAATCCCTAGAGCACCCTTTAATCCTTACACTTTTTAACTCAGAGCAAGTATTTTGTATACCATTAGTTAGGGAATTATTAAATTAAGCAAATAGGAGAACTCTCTGATTGTTTTCATGTATTTTAATTTACTCTTGTTTCATTTGAGGTTTTAAAAGTGTGATTTATCTTATAATTACCTCTTCTGCTAATTCAGTGAGAAATAGAGAAGATCATCTGTTGCATAGGGAAAAGAACATTAGAAGAAACCAAGATTTTCTAAGTCCTCATCCAGACTCAGTCTTAATTAATCCTGCTTGATAACATCAACTTCCATTTCCTCATTTGTAAAATAAGGTTTCACTGGAAAATCTCTAAGGAATAGCCCACACTTAAAATGAAGTGATTCAGAAAATAGATTACCAGTTCTCTGAGAGAAGAAATTCCTAAATAGAACAATAATTTACTTTCCAAATACTGTCATTGCTTTGTTTCCAGTCTCCTAAAGACATAAAAAAAAATTAACCTTTCTCTTTGGGAAAAGAGACATACAATACCTACTTTACAGAATACAGAAATAAGCAATATATTCTAATACTTGAGAATAAATATTCTTTTTCATTGTCATAGAATAAGTCTTATGGGGAAGATCCTGATCCTGAAATTATATACTACATTGGGATGAGAGGCATGGGAAACTGAGTCTCAAACAGCTACAGCTGCTAGGATAAATTGTAGTTGTTGTGGAAAGCAAGTCAAATATGACATCTAAAATTGAATGGACACTACACACAAAAGAACAAATATATATAGTTATATTTTTAACATCTTATTATCATGACTTCTTTATACTTCAATAAATAGACCTAATGATTCAATGTCTATTATTCACTAATGAAATCATAGGAATATCTGGTCATATGGTATGGACAAGAATGGAACTTGAATTTTAACATAGATTAACATAGATTCTTTGTGTTTGTATTGAGAGTATCAAATTTTCTTTCCTTAATTTCATTAATATGGGAAATTACCATGATGATTCCCTGTGGTAACCAAACTTAATTACTAGAATATATGCAACTTGATTGTGGTTTATTTCTTTTTCTCTTTCCTTTTTTGTATATCACTGAATTTGGCTTGCTAATGTTTATTAAAATGTATTTCATCTTTTTCGTAAAAGAGATTGACCTGTAAGTTTCCACCTTGTAATATCCCTGTCATATTCTGGTATCTAAGTTATGTTGCATCATAAAGTAAATTTGGGTGTGGTCCACTTTATCAAAGAGTTTGTGTAAGATTCCATTTATTTCTTCCTTAAATATTTGGAGATTTTTATTACTGATAGCATCTGGGATGAGAATGATTTTGCTTTGGGGGACGGGAGTTTAGATTAACTGTTGTTAATAAATTTAAGTCTATTTAGCTATTCTCTTAGTGCTTGTGTCAACTTTAAGTTGTTTTATTGAGGAATTGTATAAATTTATTGGTGTGAAATTATTATTCCACAATATTCTAATTACATTTAATATGTGTAGGACCTGTGGTGATGTATCATTTGCATTCTGGATATTGATATTATTTTCTTTTGCTTTGTCCTGCTAGGGTATAGCCAAACTATTAGATTTTTCAATGAAAAAATTTTGAGTTTCTTGACCATCTACTTGTATGTTTTTAGGTCTGGGACTTGGGCAGTAGATCTTTACTTTTTAATAGGGTAAATTCCTTCAGCCCCTTGCTCTTCTATTCTTTAAAAAAAAAAATTATTAGTGCATATAATAAGTGGTACCCTTATTGCCTGCCTATCTATTTTGTCTCTATTTTGTTTCTAAGGATGCTATATATTATTAATCATCTCCACGATATTCAGCAGAAGAAGCCTCCCTGATTTTTAGCAAAATTGCCTCCCCTCGACTTCCAGTGGTTAATTGAATCCACCTGACCTCTATTGCTTCCTGGTCCCATCATCCTTATTTCTATCAGTGGACCCAGCCCTTTGCCTACCCCCCAACCATCAGCGCTGGCTTTCAGAGGAGGTCATCACTGCAATTCTCAGTAATTCTAGGGACCCTCTCACCAGCACATTCTGGGTGAATCCTCTGTGCTTTCTCACTGTGTGGGGAGAATTTGATGTGTCTTTTCTCATCACATAACATTACTTGAGAATATCCAGTTTTCTCAGTCCTTTAATCTCTTTCTGAACCATCTACTATGGAAATTCAGGGATTTCAACTTCACTCACCATGGGCCATTAATCCCTGGCTTCAAGGAATAACCCTAACAAGTAATTTCCATTAAGACCTGGAGTCCTTTCCAGTGTGTTAGGGGAGATATCCTGAGGGAGTGTCTTCAAGTTAACGAACTTCCTTCTCCATTCAAATGCCCTAGCCTCAGCTCTAACATTGCAGATGACCCCAACACCTGTGCTGCCAGGGGTTATCAGCTAACCGCATTCTCACTGCTGCATGACTAGTTCTCTCTTCAAGGGTTATATTCAAGCTGAATACTTCCATGACCAACTCACAATTTCCCCAGGGTGATGAAGCAACCTATTGCCTAATATTCTGGAAGTTTGGTAAAGCAAACAAACAAACAAACAACAACATCAAAAACCACAATTGCTAAAATATGGAAGGTTAGCCGTATGTAATCACAGCAAATGACTGGAATTGGGATCAAGGTTGAGGAGTGTGATGCCAAATAGCCAAAGTGCCCAAGTGGTGGTGGGCACACATTGTTGAGGAGAGTAAGGAACGTTAAGGGCTGATGTTCCCTGATGGCCTGGCAGGAAGTGAACAGCAGCACCCGGTAATGGATGTTAGCTGTCAGCAGGTAACAAGGGCAGAACTGGGCTGCCCAGTAGCCCTGAGCATAGGAGCAGAACTTCAGCCACAGGGAAAGGTCCAGATTTGCACTGGAACTGGTTGGCTGTTAAGTACACAAGATGAAAATGGACCTCATTCTCAAACTGTGAAATATCTGCCAAAAAGAGGTAAAAAGCCCAATGTAGTTCTAGGAAATGGTGCAAAATTTGTGGGTGAAGAGGAGTGAGACTCCAGTCAGTCCTAGAAACTGTAGTAAATGGTACCACATGTTTCTTTTACTACATTTACCTAAGTTAACTCCACTGGGGAGAGTTTTCTTCAAGCCAAGTCCAAACATGCCTGTTCCATTTCTCGAAAGAGAACATTATCTTTATGAGCGACGTCCAAGTGAGTTCTTTTCTCCTTGCTTCTGTCCCCTTCCCTTTCTCTCCTTCTTTCCCTTCTTCCTCTTCCCTCCTTCGTTTGTTCTTCCTTCCTCCTTTCCTTTCATTTCCTTTTTTCTTTCTTTTTTCTTTCCATAGGTTCACGATGCATTGGTTTATTGTGCTATTGAAATATTTTCACTAAAAATTGCTCAGTTTCAGGGCACCTGGGTGGCTCAGTCGGTTAAGCATCTGCCTTTAGCTCAGGTCATGATCACTGGGTCCTAGGATAGAGCCCCAAGTTGGGCTCCCCGCTTAGTGGGAAGTCTGCTTCTCCCTCTGCATCTCTCCTGCTTGTGCTCTCTCTCTCTCTCAAGTAAATAAATAAAATCTTTTTTTAAAAATATCCTCAGTTTCAGGGGCGCCTGGGTGGCTCAGTCTGTTGGATGTCTGAATTCTGCTCAGGTCATGATCTCAGGGCCCTGTGATCGAGCCCTGCATCAGACTCCCTGCTCAGCGGAGAGCCTGGTTCTCTCTCTCTCTGCTACTCCCCCTGCTTGTGTGGGCTCTCTCTCTCTCTCTCTGTCAAATAAATAAAATCTTTAAAAAAATTGCTCAGTTTTAGAGAGATAAAAAATTCAATTTTTTTCTATACATAGAGGAAGAGAGAGAAAGAAAAAGAACTGATATGTTTGTCTGTCTCATTTGATACAGAGTTTTTGGTGGTGAATTAACAGACTGGTTTTCTTGAGGATTCAGAAAGGTGTTATTTTTTCCTGTACTGAAGGTGGTTAGAATTCTTATTGCCAATCTGAAGAAAGTCAGAGGAGTTCTTCGTGTTTGGCTACTTGTCTTCCTTGCTTTTCTTCCAAATGTTCTTGTTATCACTCTTCTCTTCTTAGCTTTTCCTAGTATCCTAGACGCATACAACTTCAGAGCTGAGAGGAACCTGAGTTTTGCAGCCTTGCTCTTTTACAGAGCAGGAAACTGGAGGTCGCAGAGTAAAGTGACTTTCCCAGGGCTGCTGAGCTGGTGGAAAGATCTGCTCATTCCCAGCTTAACCTCCAACATGGGTGGTCTCTTTCATATTTTTTGTATTTTTTTATTTTCTTATCTACTTATTTCCTCTGGCTCATAACCAGAGCCAAGACCTCCCCCATCAGATCTGGGTGAATGTAGTCTTCATTTTTCTGTTGTTCCTCGATTCTTACATATTTTTCTTTTATCTTCTTTCCTCCTTGCCCTTTTGTTTTTCATCTGCTGTACTCCACTTCGTTTTATTTTACTTGCTCTGTTCCTATCCTCTTCTTTCTTTCTCCTCCTTCCTCCCTTTGTCCTCTCTCCCCACCGATTGCCTTCCAGATGACAGCAACGTGCTGCATTTATCCACAGAGTCATTTCCTTGACGAGTTCAGAGCCCTGTACATGCATTATCTTATTATTAATTCCTCCTATCATTTCTGTAAGGCCCATTCATTACCTCTCGTTTACAAATGGGAATAAGAGACACAGGAAGATTAATCAAACTACTGGAGGATAAGCAATGAATCAGTGCCAGAGCCATAAACAAAACCTGGTCTCATTGACTTCCCCCATATCAACTCTGGTCATGTTCCTCTTTTTCTTTCTAAATCTTGCCTCATTAAGTAGCGTTAACTCATCCCTGAAGTACTTTGAGGCAATCTGCCACAGTCGGCTCTGTTCTGGGACATTGGGACAGGGATGATGCTGTAGTTTTGTCTCTGATATTGTTTGTGAACTTGGCCTTGTTTCTTGAAGTGTTTGAGCCCTGCTTTCCCCAGGTGTGTATTGGGAAATAAGAGATGTATACTAGGACAGTGCTTCCTAATGTGTGACACATAAATTGGTTTTTTCAGTACAGGACTTGATTTTAAGGTGGTGCCTAGACAGGATATTAAAGAAATCATGACAGCATCATCATCGTTCATTTCTTTGAAATTCCCCTGGTGACTTCAAAGAGAAAGATTTATGTTATGCTTCTATAGCACTTGCTAATTACATATGTAACAAAGAGTTTCAGCAGCTCTGATACCCAGAGTGTTTTGCTATAATTTAAATGAAATAATTTATTTTTATAATGATATTGCATTCATGGTGAGGAAAATGTTTTTTTTTTTCATTTAAGATGATGAAACAAAGATTCTTTTTAATGTAGATTTCTATAAATTTGCAAAACAATTAATGAAAATAAAAATAGCAAGCAATTATGTAGGTGGTATACAGATACAGAAAAATATCTTGTAGGTAAAATTGACGTGGCTGATTTTTGGGAAGGACAGTACTACTTGACATTTTTCCATTTCTACAACGTTGATCTGAACCAGGAGTGGTAGATTGCATTACTGTTCTTACTTCCTTGATCCCTTTCTCTGCAACCTCGTATCTCTGTAACCTCATAGTGCCTCCAAGTGGGATATATGTCCTCTCTTCTTGATTTTGGCCCTGTCCAAGTGACTTACTTTTACTAATGAAATGTTCACCAAAATTATTTGGCTTGCATTTCTTGCATGTTAGCCTTTCTACCATGAGAAGAAAATGAGCCACGCTGATGTTGTTCCCAAAATGTCGAAGCTCTGGGGTGCTAATCTGACTCTAAATCCAAGTCTGGACTTCAGCCTAGCAATCCCAGACCAGCAAAGGGCAGCAGCGAGCAGCTGAACCACAAACACCTGGATAAATGGAAGACACTTCCTTGTCCAAAAAGAGCTTCAAGGAAAAGAATACAAAAAATTAAAACAAAGGAAAAAAACGTGTTACTGTTCTTTCTATCTCTGCCCTCCCTCACCAGCAGACAAGCAGCTCCTGACATTGCTTGTCAATTCAACGGGCAATAATCCTAGCCAGCACATTACTTTGCATACCATGCTTGTGCGAGACGCTGTATTCTCACCACTGCCCTGGTATTTTTCTGTCAAACATTGATGGAGCCCCTGTGGAGGCCAATCGGGTGAGATATATTTCCAGTGGAAGTAATCAGGACTCAGTTGGCCCCCATCCACATTGGGAACATGACACTTGTCCCTGGGAACCTGGCAGCCTCTAACGCCAATACATTTCCCCTCCTAATCTGTCCCTGCCTCCAGGATCTCATTTCATTACAAACGGTGCATGAGATTCAAGAAGACACCTCTGCATCCCTGTTCTCAGACTTGTAGGTTTTGTGATCACAGCTGAGTGGTTGAAACATTGGGGCTTGGTATCTTTATTTGAAAAGATAGGTAATTCCTGTCAAAAAAGTGTTATATTGATTGAACAAGCTAATAGTTACAAAGCAATTAGGAATGTGCATGACTCATAGTCAGCATCCAAAAAATGATATTCAGAATGGATGATTTATTTACCCTTATCTCCTACAGCCCTGAAAAATGTATCCTAAATTCAAATCTCACACAGTGGCTCTCCTCGCACACTAGGACAGGACATACGTTTAATATATTTATTATTATAATTTAGATTATTTCTTTTTTTTATTATGTTATGTTAATCACCATACATTACATCATTAGTTTTTGATGTAGTGTTAGATTAGTTCTTATACTTTTTTGTTTTCTTCTATTTATCTTATCAAATTATCCTTTGATTTAAATTTTCATTAAGTTTCCTGAACCTTCTACATGTATTATCATAACAATTGCAAATGAAGATATGTTTGCCTTCTTGTACAATATTTATATTGCAATTTTTGTTTTCTTCCCTCATTGTATTAGCTCACCCTCCAAGACATTATTGAATAAAGTAGTGACAGTATACGTTTTCTTGATTTTTCACAGTAATCAAAGGCTTTACCATTTCACTATAATCCTGTTTACTGTTACTTTTTATGAATAAATATAACTCTTAGATTCACTTCTTGCCTTTTTACTTCTTACATAATTTGTAAGGCTTTTCAGCCTAAGGTGGGTATTAATATTTGTATGTATTTTCCTTTGTTGTGTTGAATAATTCTTTTACTATACTGTTAGATCTAATTTGTTAATATCCCGTTATTAAGTTTTTTACATCTAAGATCATAAATAAAATTGGCCTGTGGGCTCATTCTTATTTTTATCATTCACCAAATATTTATTCAATACATATTAAGTTTTAGTTATTTTGCAAAGGATTGTGAATTCAAAGGGAAACAAAATATATGTTTGACACAGCAGATTAAAATTTGATAAATACTAGAACTATATAGTGTTCTCTTGAGAATATTAGTGCTATAAGTAGCAGCCAACTTTAGGTAACTAATGTAATGTTCCACAAATATTTTACTGAACCTAAGACTTGAATAATTCTCAAGAGAAAATAAAACAAAGGAGAAATGAAGGGCAGAAGTTTGGGGTAGCTGAACATGTTCCAGCTGATGTTTAAGGAAAGACCAACCAACCAACCAACCAACCAACCCAAACTGGTGACTGAAAAAGGGACACGGAGCATCACCGTGGTGAGGAGTCGTGCTGCCAAACAAGCTGGAGGCTTAGGCACAGACGGGATACTACTGAAAAACTTGGCCATGTTTGTGATTTTAGCTCGATTCAAAAGTTTAATCTTGAACCAAGTGTTACTTAACTCACAAAGCATTGAATATTTTGGAGCAAGGGAGTTGAGTAGGTAGTCGAAAATAGCATCTGGTTCACAGGAGAGATATGCTCTGAGGTACAGATCTGTGATTAAACGGCTTTAGATGACGATTTCTACCATCTATCGGGATGACTTTGGGGGACAGCGTAAAATTTAATTGCTTTATTAGCATCTTAAAATCTATATACCCAAAATAAGGAATTTGCCAACTTTTTCTCAACTATGCTTCTCCTCCCCTGACATCCAACAGCGTCACCATTAACCCTTCACCCACATACTACATCTCCATTTCAGTTTTCCAACCAGCATGCAAGTTCTGCCTTTTTCTGGGAAATTCTTCTTATGCATAATTTCTTCTTATCTTCTCTCTTCTTACTCTGGTTGAATCTGTCATTGGTTATTCCCTACATTGTTTCTGTAGCCAAATAATTTGGTCCCCCAACTGCCAATCTGCATTTCCTCAGATCCAACATCTATATTTTAAAACTGCTAACTTCTTGGCGCCTGGGTGGCTTAGTCAGTTAAGTTCACTTAACTTCGGCTCAGGTCATGATCCCAGGATCCTGGTATGGAGCTCCATGTCGGGCTCCCTGCTCAGCTGGGAGCCTGCTTCTCCTTCTCCCTCTGCTGCTCCCCCTGCTGGTGCTTTCTCCCCCTCTCTCTGTCAAATAAATAAATAAAATCTTTTAAAAAAACTAACTTCTTAATACAGACTATGTCATTGGAAAAGCACAACAATGGTTATGGATTTAAAATATTTTAATATTAGATATTTAAAACAAGATATTAAACCATTTCAACTACAGATTCTTCAGCTGGCACAAAATATCTGAGAAAATAATGCTTGCCGTGCAGGATTGCTATAAAATTTGATAAGTCTCATCTTATCCTTAAGCCTTCACCTGAGCACATATGCAATCTTTAATAAATTGTGGCTATTTTATTCCCAAACCTTTCCTTTTTCTTCCTTTTTTTCCCTCCCCTGACAGAACTGAAATCATCCAAGGGCTCTTGAACTAACGGAAGGAACTGATGTGGTTTAATATTTCTCAGGACCTAGCATGTGGCTCAATGGCATATGGATCCATTCAGATTGTACCTTTACTCCGGTCCCTTCCCCCCACATGATACTCCTGAGGTGTCCACATGGAGAAATATCTCAACATCTACTTCACAGATCTGAGTAATTGGTTTCCTGTAAGGTGTCTTCCTGGCTTTTTAAGAATAAATACCAAGGTGATCATAACATGATGTGTTAAGCATCTTAACACTCTCACCTGTGCTTATTTTAAAGTGTTTTGTCATAATTGTCATGCCTCCTAAACTCTGAACACTCTCGCTGAGGCTTCTGGGAAGCTAACTGGCTACTAAATTGGCACTCCGGGTTTCTGCTCAGTTGTGACAATAAGGAGGGCATTCTAGTTTAATGACACATGCCAGTGAGAATTAAGCGCTTTTTTGCCATTTGTTTTTGTTGGAACTACCCACCAAGAATATTAGACAAAGTAAAGAAATTTAGGAAATTGAAGAGTTCTCTGCCTGCTGTTGAGAGCAACAAATGTAATTCTGTGGTTTTACCTCAACATATACATATTGTAGCAAAGTAGTCATCTTTTTGTCATCTAAGGAAACAAACAAGCAAACAAAAACAACATTCTCCCATTATTATTAGAGGATTTCTCTGATAACCCTCAAAAGGAGATGTGGTTGTGACTGCCCCTCCCCACACAAAAGTATTGCAAGTCTAAGATTACTCCTCCTACCAATTCTATGAGATTATATAACTCTTTTATGGTATTTATCACATCAGCTACCATTTAGAGCTAAATTGATGTAAGTCCTCCCATTAAGCTGTGGTGTTGAAAAAATGCAGTCACAGCCGGTGCAAGCCTCTGAGAAGGAGTGGTGCCGATATGGATCATCTGCAAAGATGCTGATGGGTTTTAAAATAAGGCGAGGGAAGTCTAGAAAGAGAACTTATTTAAGATCAACTAACTCTTTGCCCCATTCTCAACCCAACCACACGGGGTACAGAAACACAGTCCTATGTGGATCTGGGAAACAGAGTTTACATAATCCTTTATTTTCTCTTTTACGGGTATATCTTCATCCACATTAATGTTCTTCCAAATTCAACCTTTGGGTCCTTTTCTCTTATCTGTCAGTGTATACTAAAAGAAAGAATAGTAATGCTAATAATAATCCAAAACTTCACTTATCATCACTATTATAAAAGTAAGATAGTTAATAGTATTTATTGTTAAATACCTTATAATGCAACTTTTTTTACCATTACTACTATTTGGAAAGCTACACTATTGTTTTACCCATCTTAGACTCTCCAATGTGTAGCACAGTAACTAGAATATATTTGTTAAACTTCAACTGGAATCATTTCTCTCTTAAGATAAATAGTTACTGAAATAAACTGTTCTTGGTAATGCATGCCTGGTTCCAACTTCCTTGCAGTCATGCTTCTTTAAAATTCCTCTTTTGTTTTGACAGGGAGTAATGACCACTTCTTTCTTACAGCCTCATTTATACCATAAATGTATTAGAAAATTAATTTCATAAAAGAGAAAATGATTAAGCTCTAGTAAAAGTCCAGCACACCTGGGAAAATGTGAATTATCGAAAATAGAGTCTGCACTGAATCTTGAAAAACTGGGACACACTGCTTGTTACTGTAGTTTGTTTTATTGAATTGCTATGATTAAGAAGGAGAGTTGTTTAATGGGAAAGATTTCCATTAAGAAAAACTACACACATATACGCGCGTGCGCACACACCCACGCGCGCACACACACACACACACACGTGCACATGGGAGGCCTGGGCTGAAGCACAGAATTTATCACTTCCTTTGTGTTGCAATCGCAGTGTTGCCAAAATTGAGTCTGTGAAGCAAACTGGTGGGACTCTGGGATGGGGAGCATGCTTCCATTAGACTGGTGATCTTAGATTTAATAGAGCACACTAAATGTTTAAGTTAGGTATCCAAGTTAAAAAGAAAAATAGAAAGCAGAGAGGTATTTGGAGCAACTATGGTACCATATAAAACATGAACCAGAAGAATAACAGGGCCACCTGCGCAAAGCGAATGAGGCTTCATTGCCCCACGTCATTTTCCAGAGTGGCTTCAATCCCCAGGGCCACAGAACCCACTGATCGGACCACCTTCCCACTGACCTTCACCCTGTCCTGAGTTCTCTGCCACCCTCACGGCCTCCCCCTAGCATGCACTGACAACTACTTGCTCCTTTCTCCCTGGAAAACAGAAACTCCAGGTTGATTCAGTCGTGTTGTCCTTTTCCCACAAGCTCAGCTTGGCTGCCAGGCAGAGCTGCAACCCTGTGAACGGGCACCTCATTTAGTCTCAGTTGACAAGGTTCATGTGGGCCCAGAGCACCGTCCTGCAACCTCACGTTTACCCAGACTACTGTCTTCCGAAGTCAGTAACTTTTACATTCTGTCCTTCCTTTCCTCACATTCGATTGATGACTGTGCTTTATTTATACCTTTTTTTTTTCAGAAACTAAAAATAAATTCTCTACCAAATTTATGAATGTACCTTCACCTTCACCCATATAAACCAACATATAAACTGGCTGAAACATCTCTCACCTTAAGCAAATTAAAACAACCCATGTAAGACAATAACTTCTTTCATTCCATCTCATTTCTTTACTTCGCTCTCCTTCACAGTAAAACTTGGAAATTTCCTGTTCAATCTGGCTCGCCCTCTGGCTCGCCCTCCTTGTGACTTTCCATTCTCTTTCAACTCACTGAAGCAAGGTGCTTGTAACCATCCCTCCAAGGAAATCACTTTTCCTTCTGGGATACAAACCCCATGTTGCTGTATCTGTGGTCAGTTTCCGGTGCTCATTTTACTAGAACTTTAGCATTATCTCACAGAGTTGATGATTCCCTTCTTGAAATAGAGTCTCTTTGCTTTAATTTCTGCACACTACCCTACCCTGTATTCATTCCCTCATGCACGGCTGACTTTCTCCTCTGAAAGCTTCTCCTTGTCTTTCTAACTTCAAACCACCCTAGGGTTCGGTCCCTAGATGTCTTTCTTTCTACGTTACCACTCTACAGTGGTCTCATCCAGTCTCTGGCTCTGGTATTCCCAAACAAGAGACCACTGCCAAAATAATATCACTCTCTTCTGTCAATTTTAGATTCCCATAGCTAAATACATATCCATATCTCTATATGGATGCTTGATATGCATAACTTTAGGAATACAACTATTCTTTATTTTTAAGTGTTATTAAGGATTAATTGGCATGTAACAAAATGCACATAATTAAAACATACAATATGACAGGCCTGTGAAACATTCACTGTAATCAGCATAATAAACACATCCAACAGCTCAAAAGATCATTATGACTGAATTTTTTAAAAATTAAAACTATTTTAATAATAGTTTTACAATTTAGTTACAATGGCTAATAGAGCCATTACTAGTTGTAAAATAGTTTTAGTTTTTAAAAAATGGACTATTGGCACATGATAAAACATGGATGAATATTGCAGTAACCATGCTAAGTAAAAGTAACCATTCCAAAAAAGGTGTTCATACCACGTGATTCCATTTATACAAAATTCTAAAAAATGCAAATTATAAATGTCTAAAAACAAATCAGCTGCTGCAGGTAAATGAAGAGGAAATGGGTGTGCATGGAGGAACCAAAGGTAAGAAATCCTGAAGGGAGATGATGAAACTTTTGGACTACTGGATGTGTTTATTATACTGATTACCGCGAATGTTTTACAGTCAGAGTCAGGGTCAGAGGATAAAAATAAACCACACAGGAATCTTATTCATGTAGTGTGTAAACCCTATCTCAAGATTCATGAATTACAAAATTCTTCATCTGCCATTTAAAGCCTATGGCAAGGCTGTTTCCCATCATTCTGCTTTTAGAAAGTAGGATTTCCTTATACTGACATGAAGTCTGTCTGTCACCCACCATGAGCCTTATATGTTGGCCTGACTCATTCCTCTTTTACGTGGTAGCCCTTTGGAAGGTACGAAGCCAAAGCGTAGAGCATTAAAGTTCTCCTATGCAGAGTGGCTTTGTTCTCCTGTCAAGCCAGTATTTTCATTCAGCAGAGCACTCCTCCTACATGTGGACAATGTACTTCTGGAAAGGGGTCCCTGACTATCTTAAGGGAAATGGTACTTTCTTTAATGGTGACATCATCGGCTCCCCAAGGAAGGTTAGCACAGGGTTAAATGAAAGTCCAGTCAGTTTGCTGCCTGGGTCAGAGCTGAGCTCCTTCACAGACTGAATGTATGATTGTGACCTTGCATGTTTAATAACCTATGCTTTATTTTCCTTGTTTATGAAATGGGAATAATAGTCATCTCTTTCTATGTTTATGGAGGAAAATAAATTACATCTTATTAGTTAACTGCTTAGAACAGTGCCTGACACATAGCAAGGGCTCATTAAAATGTCATTGTTATTAAGGGTTGATGTGTGAGCTATGTGGTCAATTAAGAGTAAATATTAAAACTGGTTGTAAATGCTTTAGCAAAGGCAGAGTCTCTTTTTGCTGGCTCTAAACATAGTCTCATTTGCTGCTAGCATTCCATTGCTAGGAGTGGGACTAGCCTTAAGATAAAGATAATCCTAAAGGGAGAAAGGAGACAAAGTCCCTGATCAAATTCACTGAGAAGCTGGCTTGAAGTCCATACAACCTCTGTAAACTCAGAGGCATGATCTAGTAAAGCTTTATGATTGTGGTGATCGATACACTTACACTATTTAAATGATGTCCTTAAGGACGATTAGCAAAAAAATGGTTTAACTAAGACTTCGATTTTTATCCCACCTCTTTTTACAATGCGTTCAATTATTAGTTTCATTTTACCATATCTGGACCCACAATCGTGGTTACAAAGAGCAGATTTCCTATTGTGTTATTCTCCCAAATCTGTGAGGGGTGAGTGTGTGTGTGTGTGTGAGGGCACGTGTGTGCACGCGTGTGCATTTCCTGAGGTATTTGGCAGATTTGTTGATACCTTTTGAAATTCATATCTTTTGATTTGCTTTTCTTCTCAGTTTAGGAATTTGGGACATATTTATGCAGCACATCTCTGTGAACCATACCTTGTTAAACCCCAGCTGAGATGTTACAAACCATGTTAATATCAATGAAAAAGAACCAGAAAGTGAATACAAAGTATACACTTACATCCCCAAAGAAAATGAAATCTGTAGCCCACCCTCAGCTCCACAGACCTTTAGTCTCTTTGACATGGGATTTTCTTGTCTGCTGAAAACACGTATTTGAATATAACAATGTCTGAATTGTTAACGGTGGATACCGTGAAGTCAACTGCTCATATGATATGATAATATAAGCAAATTGAAATATTCTTTATGCCGATATAATCACTATCATCACAGATGATATTTATTGATTGTTTATGTCAGGTACTGCAATCGGCACTTCACACTCAGTATCTCATTTAGTCCTCATTATAGCCATAGTGGCATGGTGTAATTATATCTATTTCACCCACACTTACTAGAAGAGAAGACTGAGGTTCAGGGGGTTACATAACTTGTGCCAAGTCATAAAGCTCAAAGCAAGTGTGATAGGGTAAAATTTTGGACCCTCTTCCTACTAAGAGCTGGGGTATATTTTCTTTCCTTGAATCAAAGGGGGCTCTGTGTATCTGTTGAATAGTGAAATACAGAGGAATTGTGCGGCCAGTCTCTGTGCTTCGGTATTTTAGAGACTGGTGGCTTTAACTGCCTGTCTCTTGAAAGTTACCTTTTGGAATACTCACTCTTGGATGACTTGTTGTGGGGGAAGACACCACTAGATTAAGTCTGTATGTCCTGAGGCCACCACATGAGAAAGCCAAGCCATGAAAGGAGATCCTGGAGAATTAAACAGCAGGGGGGAACAGAAGACAGGGAGCACCAAAGCACTAGATATGAGAGACAAGAAGCCAGTTTGGACTTCAGATGCCCTGTGGGAGCCCATGATCCTAACTGATCTTTGTGAATCAGAGATAATTAATTTAGCTGACCTTTCTGTGAATGTCAGAACTACAACATCATGAGGAAACTTAAAATGTATTTTAAGCCACTAAATTTGAGGGGTTGTTTTTTAATGATATAGCATAAAGCAACTGGGACATGATTTGGTCCCTGCAATCAGGATGCTACTTTAAACAAGTGGTGTTGGCTTTGGGTCTGGTCAGTACACTGAACCCTGGCTTGAGGACACTGAGGGTAAGGGCTTGAAGTATCACTAAGAGGAGGAGAAAAGATGAACTGTTCTGCACTGGTAAGAAGTTTGGCAAAATTGTCATGGGTGGCTGTGTCCCAGGTGGATCTGGCTAAAGAGATTTTCTAGGCAAAATGTTGAAAGTGCCAACTGATTCCTTATAGACGCATATGAAAAGGTGAGCTACAGATAGATAAGTTAAAGAACCTATTTGATGTTTGCATAGAGTTTACAGGGAATATAAGTGGCTTGAAACATAAAACTGTTGCTCATCTACATTCTTTCCAATGAGCGGATAATCTCAAAATAAGACATGGCCCAAGGGACAAGATCAAATTCAGAGTATTGCCAATAATTGGACATGTGGTCCATGGTAAAATTAGAATCAAAGATATTCTGTCAAACCATTGATGAGACCGCAGGAAAATTTCAAGAGTTACTTCAAAGACCATCTTAATTAAACAAAAGGATCTGTAAGGATCTTAAAGGCATGACTTGTAGATCCACCCTTTCAGTCAATATGACCCTAAAAATCTTAAGAGTTTTATCAGAGAGCAGCTTTATAGGCTTTTCAAAGTTTCAAAATATAAATATGTGTCTGACTAATAAGATAGAATATGACTTGATATACTGGGATGCCATGAAGTTTTTATAGAAATTATACCAGCTTAGATCAAATGGGGAGAGACAGTAAAAAATAATAATAGTAATAATTAAAATAAGCCTTTAGATACCTAATTATGGACAAGAAGCTGGCTAAGAAAACTATTTAGCTGCAAACAAAGACTAATTCTTACAGAAAAGGACAGATGACCCAGAGGGAGCAGCCCAGAGCCCCAAAGTTGCAGGCAACTGCGATAGAGAATCATTTCCTAATGAAGGAGCTAGAAACATGTGCCCCACTGGATTCAGAATTGCTGTGGATCTCATGACTTCTATTTCCCCTTATCTGAAGAGAACTAGCTATTGGTTTTCCTATGCCTGGCTCCCCATGGAATATTGTGTGTGTACTGTGGGGGTGTGGATCATAGGTCTCTTTAATCCACAAGTTTTAAACTTAAGAGGACCCACACTCAAAGAGCTTCCTCCACATCTGGATCTAATTCAGATGACCAGATTCTGGACCACTTCTTGAGCCCAAAGCAGTGATGGGATGAGACTTTTGAGAGCCTTGAGCAGTAGTGAGTGTGTTTTGTTTGTGATGGCAGTACATCTATTCTGTGACCAGAGGGTGGACTGTGGAAAGTTAAAGAAGGTCACTGTGCTAGTTTGCTGTGGGGCTGCTTTAACAAAGTGCCATAAGCTGGGTGGCTTAAACAACAAAAATTTATCGTTTCACGTTCTGGAAGCTGGAAGTCCAAGATATAGGTGTTGGTAGGATTGGTTCATTCTGAGGGCTGTGGAAAAGAAGTTGTTACCCACCTCTCTCCTCGCTTCTGGTGATTTGCTAGCAATCTTTGGCATTTCTTGGCACATTACCCCAGTCTCTGCCTTCATATTCATGTAACATATTGAGTAAAATTGGCACAACTGTATATGCCACATGACAAGACAAAAAAAACAAAAACAAAACCAAAAAACTTCTAGCCAAAGGATTAGCAAGCTGAATTGGAGAAAACAAAACGATTACAAGGAGAGTGTAGAAAAAAATACTCTGGTGGAAGGTATATAGCCCAAGGCACCACAGGGATGGTGTTGAGGTGGTGTTCTATATCCAATTTAATTTAATTTTTTTTATTTTTGTTTTTTTGTTTTTTTTAAATTTTTCCAATTTTATTTTTATATCTTTATATTGATGGTTACTACTGCCTAATTAGAATTTCCTGGCCAGCGTATGTTAGGAAACAAATGGGGCAATTACATTTTCTTTCCCTTTCTTTTTTTTTTTTTTTTAAAGATTTTATTTATTTATTTGAGAGAGAGAATGAGATAGAGCATGAGGGGGGGAGGGTCAGAGGGAGAAGCAGACTCCCCGCTCAGCAGGGAGCCCGATGCGGGACTCGATCCCAGGACTCCAGGATCATGACCTGAGCCGAAGGCAGTCGCTTAAACAACTGAGCCACCCAGGTGCCCTTCTTTCCCTTTCTAAGTGGGAATGCCTAAACTGCATGGATTAGATGGAAATTTTACTTCATTCTCCATATTTGACTAAAGCTCAGTCCTGCTGGAGTTTACTGAGGAAACACATACAACGCACCTCGCTACTGAATGCCCCTCCGGACAACAGAAGGAAGCATTTATCCACCAGCTCCACTGATGGAAGGGTTGCCTCATGGATTATCAGTGAACCTGCACTTTCAGGCTGTTTGCTCCAATTACTCATTTATAGGACACTGAAGTACTAAAATGTTCTTAAATTAGTCATCTGAGTTTCAATTGTACTTCTTCCTGCTATACATGGTAATGATATTCAATTGCCTTTAATGGTAGGAAAAGCCAAAAAAGTAAAAAGTAAAAAAAAAAAAATAAAGACCAGATGATGGTTGTGGATTTAGTGGAATCATTACTATATTCTCTGATGAAAATCCAACCACCTTTGTAACCAGGACAGAGCCTGATGTTGAGGGTATAAGACGTACAAATTTCCCAGGTGAATCAAACATTAGAGCAAGGATCCATCCATCTCTCACCCTTGAGTTCCCAGACCCATTGATTCTACCTTCCAGGAACACAGAACCCTATTTTTAACTATTGGTTCTATGCATTTGTTATATCCCGGAGGAGAGCATGCCAAACATGCGCAAGAGTAGGTGTGTCTGAGCCAGTACCCGAGTTGAGACTTTAATTGACCATTCCATTATGTACCAGGTCATTATCTATCAGTGCCCTGCTCTAGGTAACTTGGTCAGTGGTTGCCCCAGTGGGTCTCATGGTCATGTGCCCGTTGTCAAAACTGTTTTCTCATAAGAGACGTCACTTGTTCTGAAGGAACGTAATGCAAAATCCCATTTCACTAAATTAGTCATTTTTGCCTGGAGGCTCTGAGGAAAACAGAGCAAAACACAAAAACTTATTGTTGACAAAATGCAGTTCCTTTCAATTGAAGGACTCAGGTGCCCCTTGCCTTGCTGGCTGTCAGCTAGGGGCCACTGTCAGGTTTCAGAGGCTGCCATATCCCTCCTCCATCTTCAAGCCCAGAGTAGTACATCTTATGCTTCTCATACTTTGAATCTCTGACCAGCTAGAGGGAAATGACTGCTTCTAAAAGGCTCATATGATTAGGTCAGGCTCACTCACATAATTTCCCTTTTTAAAGTCAGCTGTACCACTTAACTGAATCACAGGAGTAAAACTGGTGATATCCATAGTCCTAGGGTATGTAGACCAGGGGTGGGAAATCTTGGGAGCCAGCTTAGAATTCTGCCTATCACAGGAGGGAAGACAAACACATACCCAGTGTAGGTATCATTGTTGGTAATGATAAACTCTGCCCCACCCAGCATGGAAGGAGCCTTCTGTACTCTAGCTGGGCTCCCCCGTGGATGGTGCTATATCAAGCTCTCAGTGTTATACTTTAGTAATAGCAGAATGAGCATAAAGCAGTGGGAGAATGTAGCCCAGTCTTGGTGAGAGAAAGTCCATGCTGTTATTTACATGCAGAGTTTCCCCCTGAGTCCCTGTGGCTCTGTTCGTGGTCTCATTGTGCCAGCAGCAGGATGGCTGTGGACTAAGGCCAGGTGACATCCTCAGGATTCATTATCCTGAGCGTTCAGTGTCTCTTCTTTGGTGGTTGCTGTGTGGTGAACATTAATGAAACTAACGATCTTTACCTTTGTGCTCATTCTTTTCTCCTAAGTCCATACACGTGCCTCTTCCCTAAACATCCTTGTCTCTGATCATCTACTGCTTCTTTAAGGCTTTTGAATGCACAGTCAAGCCACCAGCCACTGCCTAGGAGTCTGTGTTAAGCCATTTCTGTTTCTCCTTCGTTCACAGTGAATGAACAAGTTTGATTCTTAGCACTGTGCCCGGTGGGAGGATCCCTCCACAACAGTCCCTGAGGATCACCCCAGCGTAGGACAGTAGGGCTGCTGCGGTCCATTGTTGACTCCAGACAGCATTTCAAAATAATTAATCAGTGAACTAGGTCCAAATTTTATTCTCCTGTCAGTTGGCCCTTGGAAAATTGTCATGAGACCATGGAAGTTTGTTAAATTAACATGTAGTTGATTAAGACGTTTCCACAGAGGTAGGGGCAGAGAGTGATGGTCTTTTTATTTCTGCTTTAAGCCGGAAGATTTAATAAAAATATTATGCCTCAGGACCTAACTCAAAAACCAAAATCTTTTTGATAATTTCTAACAAGAATTTTATTAAATCAACATCAAAATACAGCTTTTAGAATCAGGTTAATTACACTAAAGGAAGTAAGATTAGTGTTTCACATTAGGGATATTCTGTCCCTAGATTATTACCACAGAAATACAATGGGGCAACTTATTTCAGCACAGATGTTAATTCAACATATTCCTACCTTCGCCTGGATCTCTACTGCTGACCTTCTTCATCCCTCCAATTCTTTATCTCACATTTTGTCTTTGGCACCAAATTGTTTTGGTCTAGCAAATAACACAATCTAAGTTATTATAAACATAGTTTATGTTTAAAATACCACAGCAAAAGTGGAAATTGACAGCGTTAGAACATGGCAGTCTATGTGGGAGCTGTCTCTGACCTCTCCCACCTGAACGACTTTGGCTGGTTTCTTCACACCTATGGACTCAAGAAACTCATCTGTAAATGGACATAGCGTCATCTGCCAGGCTTAACTCACAACATGCTGCACTGAATAAACAAGAACTGATAGAGAAAACTTCTAATTTGTGGAACAAATATATTTATCATTTTCACAGACTGAATATGTTTTCATCTCTCAGTACAAAAGAGTAAGCGTATTACAAAGTCAATGAACAGTGTAAACACTGTTCTGTGAAAATTTTGTTGTTTTTAAAGTATAAATTATTAGCCCGTGAGAATAATTTTTAAATTAAAATTTCATGCTAATTTCAAAATTATCAGTAAATTAATGTAGATCTCTGCATACTTGGTACATGACAATATTTTATTTTGGAATGAGTTTTCTTTGTGAATAAAATGAAGGTATACCTATGCATCCTGTAATTTCTAGATGTCAGTATTTCCATCTAGCATCTTCTCAATTTTTTGAATTAACTGAAATAATGTATGAAGGTACTTAATGCTCTAGAAAGTCTAGCTACTATTATTAGATTCCAATAATTTTTGATGGTATCAGTACTTAACAACTATCTAGCTGACCTAATCCAGAAAGGGTAGTAGTGGATTGAAATAACAAAACTTTCAGTACTTAAAAAACTTAACCTTGTGGTAGTTAGAATAATGACCACTACTTCACCCAAAGCAGCCATGTCCTAATGCCTGGAACCTGTGAAATATTTTACCTTACATGGTGAAAAGGACTTCAAAGATATGATTGCATTAAGGGTCTTGAGGTGGGAATATTACTCTGAATTATCCGAGTGGGCCCAGTGTTATCACAAAGGTCTTATAAAAGGGATGCTGTGGAGTCATAATGAAAAGAGACCATAATGAAAAGAGGTCCGAGACTTGAAGTATGTTGGTTTGAATATGGAAGGGGGCCCTAGATGGCCTCTAGAAGGTGGGAGTGATTAGGAATGGATATTGCCCTCAGGTCTCCAGAATGAATGCAGCTCTGCCAGCACCCTGATTTTAGCTAAGTGAGCCCCATTTCAGATGCCTGGCCTCTAGAATTTAAGATGATAAATGTGTGCTTCTTTAAGGCACTAAATGTGTTGAAACCCCATAGCAGCAATAGGAAACAAATACAGAACCTTCACCGATTATTGAATTCCTACTATGTGCCAGGCACCACTAATAGGATGAACTTCTGTTCTTATGAAAATCATTTGGTTTCTAAAGCTTTTCATTTATTTTAGGTGCTATTTCAGATTCAATCTATTATGTAAACAGGAAATAATATTCTCAGGTATATCATGGATTAATTCTTTCTGGATATTCTGAACACTTTGACCATTTTAAATGGATCTTACATAAATTATGTATTATAGATCTGCAGTGAAATGTAATCACTAACATTTAATTTGTATCCATGATTTCAGTTTAATCAATTGGAAAAAGCCATAATATTACTCTTGGATTTATGGCTAATATTATAAGGCTAGAGTAAAACTGAGCAATAAATTTCCTTAAAGGAGGCAATTCTTGACAAGGCACTAAATTTTGATAAACATGTTACAAATTAGAATGTGGTATATGTTAAATAACCAATTTTACAACCAAAATGAGTTGCTAATGCCTACTTTTTCTTTAAACTAATAGGTAGTCAAGTATGTCTGTACATTGATTCTGAAACAGAATATTGATATCTTCATGTTTAATGAAATACTTGATTGTTTCTGTCTCAGGCACTGGCTGCAAAGGAATATTAATCATTTAGAAAAACTTGCTGAAAGCGTCTCAGTTTCAGAATAAGCTAGGTTTGTCGTTAATAACTGAAATTTGTATAGTGGTTAATAAAGGACTTGTCCATGTATTATGTAAGTTGACGCCCCCCCCCCCCCATGACCCTTTATATAGATGAGGAAATTTAGCTTTAGGTAAATCATAAGATTTTCCTGAAGTTATAAAACTTATCCATGGCAAGTTCATGATTTGAAATGAGTTATTTTGATTACAGTGTAATCAAACCACCCTTCAACCACAATATTTCTCTGACTTCAATCATTCACATGTCGCCTCCAGAATTCTTTAGTTTCTCTGCATGACACTTCATTATGATTTTTAAAATAAATCCATTAATTCATTTTGAATTTGCTTGGCTGGCTACCGTGTTCCTAGGGCTCCCACTAACAGCCTTATCACAATGTCACCCAGTTTCATTTCTGTTCTATTTAATTGTCTGTCTCCCGTCAGATCTGAAGTATCTGCAGGCGTGGATGTTGGCTATTTTGCTCACCCAGTTGTTTTTGTCACCTGCTGTGTAGTATGTTCTTAGTATGTATATTAAGACTTTTTTTTAGAACGGTTTTAGATTCACAACAAAATTGAGAGGAAGAGACAGAGATTTCCCATACGCCCCCACCTCCCATATATATAGCTTCTCTCAATATGAAAATCTCCCACCAGAGTGGTACATTTGTTACAACTGGTGAAGCTACATGAACACTTCATACTGACCCAAGGTCCATAGTTCACACTAGGGTTTACTCTTGGTATACTTTCTGTGGGTTTGGACAAATGTATAGTGACATGCATTCATTATAATAACATCCTACAGAATCCTCTGTGTTCTGTCTGTTCTTCTTACCCCTAACCCACGGCACCACTAATCTTTTTATTGTTTCTATTGTTTTGCCTTTTCCATAATGTCACATAGTTAGACTCATACAAGATGTAACCTTTTTAGAATAGCTTCTTTTACTTCGTAGTGAACATTTAAGGTTCCTCTATGACTTTTCATGGTGTTATATTAGTTTCAAGTGTACACTGTGTTGATTCAACAGCTCCGTATATTACTCAGTGTTCATCAAGGTAAGTGTAATCTTAATCCCCTTCACCTGTTTCACCCATCCCTCGCCCACCTCCCCTCTGGTAATGACCAGTTTGTTCTCTGTATTTACCAGTCTGTTTGTTCATTTGTTTTATTTCTTAAATTCCAAATATGAGTGAAGTCATATGGTAATTGTCTTTCTCTGACTGGCTTATTTTGCTTAGAATTATATTCTCTAGATCCATCCATGTTGTTGCAAATATATATATAGATAGATAGATAGATAGATAGATAGATAGATAGATAGACAGATAGATAGATAGATATAACCTGGTATACATCTATATATCTACATCCTCTTTATCCATTCATCTATCGATGATACTTAGGCTGCTTCCATAATTTGGCTATTGTAGATAATGCTGCAATAAACATAGGAGTACATATATCCCTTCAAATTAGTGTTTTCATATTCTTTGGGTAAATACCCAGTAGTGCAATTACTGGATCATAAGGTAGTTCTGTTTTTAATTTTTTAAGGAACCTCCAACTGTTTTCCACAGGGGTTGCACCAGTTTTCATTCCCATCAACAGTGCGTGAAGCTTCCTTTTACTCCACATCCAACACTTCTCGTTTCTTGAGTTTTGATTTTAGCCATTCTGACAGGTGTGAGATTGTATCTCATTGTGATTTTGATTTGTATTACCCCGATGATGAGTGATGTTAAGCATCTTCACCACATGTGTCTATTGGCCATCTGTATGGCTTCTTTGGAGAAATATCTATTCATGTCTTCTGCCCATTTTAAAATAGATTATTTGTTTGTTAGCTGTTGAGTTGTATAAGTTCTTTATATATTTTGGATACTAACCCTTTATCTGATATGTCATTTACAAATATCTTCTCCCATTCAGTAGGTTGTCTTTTAGTTTTGTTGATTGTTTCCTTCACTGTGCAGAAGCGTTTTATTTTTATATAATCCTAATAGTTTATTTTTGCTTTTGTCTCCCTTGCCTCAGAAGACATATCTAGAAAAATGTTGCTGTGAACACTGTGAGAAAAATTACTGCCTGTGCTCTCTTCTAGAATTTTTACAGTTTCAGGTCTCACATTTAGGTCCTTAATCCATTTTGAGTTTATTTTGTTTATGGTGTAAGAAAGTAGCCCAGTTTCATTCTTTTGCATTTGCTGTCCAGTTTTCCCACACCACTTGTTGAAGAAACTGTCTTTTTCCCATTGTATATTCTTCCTCCTTTGTCAAAGATTGACCATATAACTGTGGATTTATTTCTGGCCTTTCTATTCTGTTCCGTTGATCTATGTGTCTATTTTTGTGCCAGTACCATACTGTTTTGATTACAATAGCTTTGTAAGATAACTTGAAGTCTGGAATTGTGATACCTCCAGTTTTGTTTTTGTTTTTTTCAAGATTGCTTTGGCTATTCAGACTATTTGTGGTTCCATACAAGTTTTAGGATTGTTTTTTCTACTTCTGTGAAAAATGCTGTGGGTATTTTGTTAAGGATTGCATTAGATCTGTAGATTGCCTTGAGTAGTATAGACATTTTAACAATATTTACTTTTCTAATCCACAAGCTTGGAATGTCTTTCCATTTCTTTCTGTCATCTCCAATTCCTTTCATCAATGTTTTATAGTTTTCAGAGTATCGGTCTTTCACCTCTTCAGTTAGGTTTATTCCTAGGTATTTTATTATTTTTGGTGAAGTTGTAAATTGGATTGTTTTCTTAATTTCTTTCTGCTGCTTCATTGTTAGTGTATAGAAATGCAATGGATTTCACTACATTGATTTTGTATCCTTCAACCTTACTGAATTTATTTAGTAATTCTAGTAGTATCTTGGTAGAGTTTAGGGTTTGCTATATATAGCATCATGTCATCTGAAAATAGTGAAAGTTTTACTTTTTCCTTACTAATCTGAATGCCTTTTCTTTTTGTCATCTGATTGCTATAGCTAGGACTTCCAGTACCATGTTGAATAAGTGTGGTAAGCGTAGACATCTTTGTCTTATTCCTGACCTTAGGGGAAAAGCTCTCAGTTTTTCCCCATTGAATATGATGTTAGCTCTGCATTCTTCATACAAGGCTTTTATTGTGTTGAGGTATGTTCTCTCTAAACCTACTTTGTTGAGGGTTTTTATCATGAATGGATGTTGTACTTTTCAAATGCCTTTTCTACATCTGTTGAAATGTTTATATGGTTTTTATCCTTTTTCTTATTGATGTGCTGCATCACTGATTGGTTTACAAATATTGAACCACCTTTGCCTCCCAGGAATAAATCTCACTTGATCCTGGTGAATGGTCTTTTTAATGTATTGTTGGATTTGGTTTGCTAATATTTTGTTGAAGATTTTTGCATCCACGTTCATCAGAGATATTGTCCCTTAATTGTCTTTTTTGGTGGTGTCTTGCTGGCCTCATAGAATGAATTTGGAAGTTTTCCATCTTCTTCTGTTTTTTGGAGAAGTTTGAGAATAATAGATATTAGCTCTTCTTCGAACACTTGGTAGAATTCCCCTGTGAAGGCCTCCTCTCCTGAATTTCTGTTTAATGGGGGTTTTTGATTAGTGATTCAATTTCATTGCTGATAATTGGTCTGTTCAAATTTTCTATTTCTTCTTGGTTCTGTTTTGTAAGTTTATATGTCTCCAGGAATTTATCTAATTCTTCTAGGTTGTCCAGTTTGTTGACATATAATTTTTCATAATATTTTCTCAAAATCCTTTGTATTTCTGTAGTGTCAGTTGTTATTTCTCCTCTTTCATTACTGATTTTGTTTATTTGTGCTCTTTTTTTTATGAGTCTGGTTAGGATTATCCATTTTGTTGATCTTTTTTGAAGAAGCAGCTCCTGGTTTCATTGAATTATTCTATTGTTTTTTGTTTTGTTTTGTTTTTTTAGTTTCTATATTATTTATTTCTTCTCTAATCTGTATTATTTCCCTCCTTCTGCTGGTTTGGGGTTTTGTTTCTAGCTCCTTTAGATATAAGACTAGGTTGTTTATTTGAGATTTTCTTACTTCTCAAGGTAAGCCGATATTGATGTAAACTTCCCTCTAAAAATGTTGCTGCATCCCAAAGAATTTGGACCATTGTGTTTTCATTTTCATTTGTCTCCATGTAATTTTTTATTTCTTCTTTGATTTCTTGGTTGACCTATTCATTGTTTAGTAGCATGTTATTTAACCTCCATATATTAGTGCTCTTTCCAGATTTTTTCTTGTGGTTGATTTTTAGTTTTATAACGTTGTGGTCAGAAAAGATGCATGGTGTGATGTGGAGATTTTTTAATTTGTTGAGACTTGTTTTGTGATCTAATATGTGATCTATTCTGGAGAATGTTCCATGTGCACTTGAAAAGAATATGTGTTCTGCTGTTTTAGGATGGAATGTTCTGAATACATCTGTTAGATCCATCTGTTCCAGTGTGTCATTCAAAGCCACTGTTTCCTTCTTGATTTTCTGTTTGGAGGATCTATCTATTGATGTAAGTGGGGTGTTGATGTCCCCTCCTGTTATTGTATTATTGTCGATTAGTTTCTTTCTATTTGTTATTAACGTTTTATGTATTTGGGTGCTCCCATGTTGGGTGCATAAATATTTAGAATTGTTATTTCTTCTTGTTGGTTTGTTCCCTCTATTATTATACAATATCCTTCTTCATCTCTTTTTGCAGTCTTTGTTTTAAAGGCTATTTTGTATAATATAAATATGGCTTTCTTTTGACATCCATTTGCATGATAAATATTTCTCCATCCCCTCATTTTCACTCTGCATGTGTCTTTAGGTCTGAAACCAGTCTCTTGTAGGCAATCTATAGAGGGGTCTTGTGTTTTTTGTTTGTTTGTTTTAAAGATTGCATTTATTTATTTGAGAGAAAGAGAGAGCACAAGCAAGGGAGAGGGGCAGAGGAGAATGAGAAGCAGGGAGCAGGGAGCCAGATGCGGGGCTCAATCCCAGGACCTTGGGATTATGACCTGAGCCAATGGCAGATGCTTAACCAACTGAGCCACCTAGGTGCCCCTAGGGAGGGGGTCTTGTTTTTTTAATCCACTCTGTCACCCTATGACTTTTGACTGGAGCATTTAGTCCATTTATATTCAAGGTAATTATTGATAGGTATGTATTTATCCTCATTTTGTTACTTGTTTTGTGGTTGTTTTTATAGTTCTTCTCTGTTCTTTTCTTCTCTTGCTTTCTTCTCTCACAATTTGCTGGCTTTCTTTAGTGATATACTGATTCCCTTTTATTTTTTGCATATCTATCACCAGCTTTTGATTTGTGGTTCTTGATGTGGGAAACAAAGGCAAAAGAAAAATTAAACTTCCTTACTACCTACAGCCCACTGACAAGTCCTTGAAACAGGCAGAGTGACATTCCTCTAGGAATTCAGCTGCCTTGGTGTTAATACTTTGCTAAGGGCAAAAGGCAATCTTAGCCTGACCCCCAGGAACCTGTAAGTCTACTATAACATATAAAAATTCCTTTAGAAACTTCCTTTATCTCTACCCACCAAGATACATGTTGGCAATCATCTGAAGGGTCTCATGACTAGGGTTTTATTAGAAAGTAATAAATGACCTTTTCTTAACAATAGCTAGCCCCTTCAAGGTCCAGCAGCCTTGGTTCCAAATTCCTTAGAGATTTATGTTCTCCCTAGCCCCCTCCCAACTTGAAAGTATATAATGGGTCACTCCTCATGACCCCAGTGCAGCTCTTTCTGCCCATGGGTCCTATCTCCATGCTTCAGTAGAACCACCTTTTTGCACCAAAGATGTCTCAGGAATTCTTTTTTGGCCATCAGCCCTGATCCCCAACATCTTTCCTATATCAGTTACCATTATGTTTGTATATAACAGCTTCTGCATATAACAATCTATCTTAAGCTGATGGTCATTTGAGTTTGAACCCATCCTTTACTGCTCTCCCCACCACATTTTAGGTATATGGTATCATACTTTACACCCTTTTATTTTGTGAGTCCCTTGACTCATTTTTACAGATACATTTAATTTTACTGCTTTTGTGCTTTCTACTTTTCTTACTGTCACTTATGGTCTTTCCTTTCTATCTAGCTAAATAAATGTTCAAGGAAAATTATACAGATATGGATCAATTTCTATAAGATAATTTTAAATGTAGATACTAAACAGCATTAATGTTACTATGCTTTGCTCAAACACTTGCTCTATTGTCATTTATCTGTCAGAACTTGATTTCTTTTTAAATAAGAAGATTATTGATTGTTTAAGAGAGATTAGCACTGAACTGAGACCTTCATTAAAACTATGTGATTTTTGGTATTTAATGGTGTTTCCTGCCACCTAGAATTATCTTGTGGACAGCAAATGGTTTTTATTCCTCATTTTGGAAAATACTATAATTTACATTACTAATTCCCATTGCCTGATGCATACTTATTCCAGGATTAATATGTGGTGCAAACTTGATGAAAACAGCATATAAGAAGTTCATACATTTTTTCATTTATTCAATGAATTTTTTCAAAATATTCAAGAGGATGTTATAGATCTGTTACAGAGGTTGGCAGATTTGATCTGTGGGCCAAATCTGGCCTGCTGTCTGTTTTTGTGAATAAACTTTTATAAGGTCTTAGCTGTGCCCATGTGTTTATATAGTGTATATGATTGCTTTCAATTCTGCAGTGGCAAATTGAGTAGTTTCAACAGATACCATATGGTCTGCAACCCTAAAATATTCCTCCCTGGTCCCTTACACAAAAGGTTTGCTGACCCCTGGTATAAAAGATACCAAAAATAATAGCATCCTTTCATGTTGAAGAGACAAGCCTGAAAATAATTGTATGCTCATATTCAGACACTCAGAAGTGAAATATGTTGCAGGGTATGGCAAAAGAGATTGGGTAGAGATTAATGTCAACTTCAGGCCTCAGGTAATGTATGATGAAAGGAATTGTATTTAGCTGAATCTTCAAATGTGTGAGGGGTTTTGCAGGATGTGTAGAAAGGAGATGTGAACCCAAATGGGAAGAGATCCTTTCTCAAGAGTGATTTTAATCAGCAAGTAACCAAAATAACAACAACAACAACAAAAACCATCAATAAGTTAAGCAGAAGAAGGGTTTACATTTTTCATGTAATGAGAAGTTGGAGAGAAGCAAATTCTGATTTGTTTATTTGCTTTGTTGGTACAGCTCACGGGTGTGAGCAACCTTGTGATTCCCTTGACTTTTCAAATTCTCATGTGATGCCTCAGGCAGAACAAAGCAGGAATCAGAGAGGAAAGCATGACACCAGGGACACGGATCACTCTTCATACTTTTCTCAGAGCATCACTGTGACCCTGTCTTTATAGCTCATTGGAGAGATATGCTTCATAGGACTATCTCTAGCTCCAAAGGAGGTTAGGAAGAGGTCTTACCTTTGGAGAGCTTATTATCCACCTCTATGGTTGAGCCTGGCAAATCGTGCTAAATGCGTGTTGGATTAGAAAACCAAGAGTGTCCACCACAGACCTTTAAGGAAAGGGAAGTATTGAAGAACATGGGCCACATCAGTGGTTAAGCAGTGGATTAGAGCCTGGGTAATATGGGCACACCAGAAAGGGCGGTAGGATCAGCCAATTGTGCTGCTTCTGGAACTATTGTCTTAGAAAGTTGCATGTCCTTGTGTGAAGTAGGGACTCTGTCTTCTTGACGGATAGTCATTAACCTCATTACCATCCCCTCATTAACACAATTCACCATGTTGATGCTCTGTAAGAAGAACTCTACCTGAAACATTGTTCTAAGCTATGTTCAGGAGAGATCCTTATTTTTGAGGTCTGCAGTTTTTATAATTTGGTCACCCTTCACTAAGAAAAAGAATACACTGGAACAGATAAATGATAGATACAAAAGTGGTGTTTATTTAGAATGAGACTGGGAATCCTGGCAAGGCACAGATGTTTGAACAATAAATATCAAACATGAGAAATACTACAAGCATCAAAAACTCTATTAAAATAGCATCTTAGTTAACTATCTACGAGTTCTCTATTGTGCATTTAATTGTTTATAATACTGCAGAAGAGAAAGTCTTTCCAGTGTCAGGCACTCTAGGACGTATTTATATTCCATTGGGACACCTGGCTCTATTCCATAGTGTCAGGAGTTTGCAGACAATATGGGAGGGTTTTCCTAGAAGCCATCCTTCCCCAGGATGGCTAATATAACTTCATCTGCGCAAAGTGATTGCATATCACAAAACTAATTGCAATAAGCTTTATTTCACTTCCTCTCACCTAGATCCCCAAATATCTCTAACCACAGGAAGTGTATGTAAGGAAGTCAGAGGGCAAAGAGACAGTAGCTTTAACCAAAATTGAAGTTAAAACATATTACTTTAAATGTAAGACCATGTAATTATGCTGAGTGAAATAAGTCAAGCAGAGAAAGACAATTATCATATGGTTTCACTCATATGGGAACATAAAGAATAAAGTGGAGAACACAGGGGAAGGGAGGGAAAACTAAAATCAGAGAGGGAGACAAACCATGACAGACTCTGGACTCTGGGAACCAAACAGAGTTACAGAAGGTGTGGGGGGGATGGGGTAACTGGGTGATGGGCATGAAGGAGGGCATGTGTTGGGATGAGCACTGGATGTTATACACAACTAATGAATCACCGAACACTACAACAAAAACTTATGATGTACTATACGCTGGGGCTAACTGAACATAATAAAAAGTAAATAAATAAAAAATAAATGTAAGACCCTGTTAACATGATGTTAGGGTCCTTCCAGCAGTTTAGAAGGGGCTCCTGCCTGTGAGGGACTCTCTTGCTTAAGCTGCATCGGCTTCATGGGAAAGCTGCCTCTGGTTAATCAATCACAAATCTTGAAAATAACATTGAATGGCATGAATATTTAAAGATGAGAAAACAGAGAAGTCAAATCCCTGTAATAGGAACTGGACCTAATGTAGAATCCTCTTTTCCCTGAAAAAAGAAAGGGGCATTTGATAGTAGTCATTGATAGAGAAAGTCCCCTGGCCTGCCAGTTTCCCTTTACATATTCTTGAGCTTTCACATAAATTCTGTGGGGGAACAAAAGATCAAATGGTAAAAGGAGAAGAAGGAGAAGGAAGAAAACTCAGATATTACAAAGACATACAATTTCTGGGTGATCTGCAAAGTAAACCTGTCATTTTTCCTTAGTAAAAGTTGTGTGGTTATGCTCCTGAAATGATCATTTCCCACCTTTTTATTAAACTACTGAGAACTTGTCAGTAACGTAGTTAAGTACAGTTTGTTGCTTTAATAACTCAATGATGATGATAACTGAGAAAAAACTCAGAAGAGACAGAAAAGAGTTTGCTCTTGCTCAATTGAATGGAGCCCAGAGGCTTAAATAACCTTAATGTACTTTGAGGAGAAATTTGACTGTGATTAAGACCTGCTTCAGAGATGGATTTTGGCACATTCTGGCTGAGGGTTGAAAATGCTTTATCTTGTTCAGTTTCTCTCCCAACTCATCAAAGCTGGGCTGGGAGGAAACTTCTTTAGAGCTTCTATTTTCAGTTCATCCCTGTACTTTTACAAAATTAATTTTGTCTTAAAATTAATTGAGACAGCCACACCTTCAGGCTGCCTCTGCATTGGAAATCAAGATTTATAGAAAAAAAACATTCTCCAGAGTTCTGTTTTTCTTCTTTGTTGTCCATGAATCCAATAACAAATGCTTATTAGACATTGGCCATGAAGCTGGACATTGTTCCCCAGACTGGACATGCAGAGAAGGTAACATGGAACTTCTGTCCTTAAGGGATTATCTCCAGTAAATGTATGCATATGGGGGAAGGGGAAAATAGAAGTAAATAAAATGATTCTCTCCTGGATGACTGATGTCTTACTTTTAATTAAATATAGTTCAATGTTTGATTGCCACCCAGTTTTTTATTCTAACAATTAATTATTGTTAGCCACTATTTCTTATTTGAACCTCTCTTTTTCCATGTCTTTCTGTCTGTCTGTGGGGAGGGTTTGTGGTTGTATTTTCTTCTGGATTTTCTCCTGCCTCTCTGGACACTCCTCAGAATCTTCCTGAGGTTCTGCTTTTCGTGCCTCTGAAATATTGACAGTTCTGAGGGTTCCGTATCTCTCTATCTTGACTATTAAATTGGGAGAACTCTTTCATTTATATATGTTAATTTATATTCACATTATAATTGATCTCAAAGCACTGTCTCTAGTTAAAATCCTATCCAAATGTCCACAATGTTTGTTAGTTAATGTTTGTATTTGGACATTCCCAGTACACTTAAAACTCAGCAAAATGAACTTGTAAATGTCCCTCCTTCTCTCAGCTTACCTTTCTCAATAAATTGTATTTCTAACTCGCCTATATCCCTCAGTTACTCACATTCAATTAATAAATCTTAGTGATTCTATCTCCTAAAGAGCCTGCAACTCTGTCCACCCCACTGCCACTACTCCCAAGGCCACTGAGCTGTAATATTGCAGTGCCCTCGAATTATCCTTCCTTCCTTCTGCCTGGCCTCCTCCAAGTCATTCCCCTACCACACCCAGAGACAGTTTTAAGGGCAGAATGGGTCATGCCACATCACTGATTAATATACTTAAATGCCTTTCCTTTTGCCTCAGAAAAAACATCCAAACTCTGGCACTGGCCTAATAGGGACCAGAAGATCTGGCATCTTCGTACCTCCCCTCTTAGCATCCACACCCCTTCATATCCCCTAGCAAAGCTGCCTTCAGCAGGACTGTTCATCTGCTTGCCTCCAGGTGTCATACTCTTTTACCAAGGGTGGGAAAGTTGGCAGTTATGGGTTAGAGGCTTATTTGCTAACTTATTCCTTAGCTATGAATCTGTCTGAAAGACTAACTCAGACTAACACCCTCTCCTTGATGCCTTCACAGCCCATCAAAACAAGGGTGATCATCTGTGTAGGCTTCCCAGGGACAGCCCTCCTTACTTTTATTTTTCTGGCATAACACTTATGTTCTGGTGTATCAAAACCTCCCCTGTTTTCTTAAAAGTGTCACCATTTTGATGATAATTTATATGATCACCTTAGTCACAAAACTTGTCTTACTGTGTTTATAGTTTTCGTTCAGGATTTCATTTCTCACTAGGTCTTAAGCTCCAGGATAGGAGGGATGCTCACCTGTACTCTCTTTTGTCACCACCAAACTAGAAAGGTGCAGTTATCTAGCAGTTACTCAATTGTTTATACATAGGACAAGACCACCCACTATATCCCCTACAGGGGAGGTTGTTCCCACTACAATTTCAGGAATGGACACCTCTTATGGTGTAGGTCACAGCTTGCACAGCTGGATACAATTGGCCAGTCTTAAAATTGCCATTAAGAATATTCCTAATCAATTCTGATTCCAGGTAGGTGCTTGGCTAGCTACAGTGTTCCTGGGGCTCCCATGAACACCCCTATCATAATATCATTCAGTTTCATTTCTGTTGCATTTGTCTGTCTCCCTTCCAATGCAGACAAGAACCTTGACTACCTCACTTACCCTATTGCTCTGACTGTTGCCTGCCACATAGTGTGTGCTTCATAGATATGTATTTTGTATGATTATTAAGACTTGTTTTTAAAGTAGTTTTAGGTTTACAACAAAATTGAGCAGAACGTATAGAGATTTCCCATGTGTGTTCAGCTCTCACAAATGTGTAATCTCTCCTATTATCAGCATACCCCACCAGAGTGTTACCTTTGTTACAGTTGATGAACCTACACTAACACATCATAATCATCCAAAGTCCATAGTTTAAATTAGGGTTCACTCTTGATATTGTACTTTCTACGAGTCTGGGCAAATGTGTAATGACATGTATATACCATTATGACATACAGATTATTTTCATCACCCTGAAAGTTCTCTTGTACTCCACCTGTTCTTCTATCCTCTCATACCCCCTGGCCCCTGGCAACCACTGATCTTTTTACTGTCTTCATAGTTTTGCCTTTTCTAGAATGTCATAAGTTGGAATCATATAGTATGTAGCCCTCCAGATTTGGAAGTGGTCTGCATGTCCTCACAGGAAGGGTTATTTGAAGTAATATAGTCAGCTAGTTTTCCTACTGGGAAGACAAAGCAATAAAAGAAGATTTTTACATAGCAGCAGGAGAAACTTACCTAAAACATTAGAGAGATCCAGTTCTACCTGAAAATAATGTGTGGAAAATTATTTTCATAGGACCCTTGTGAATAGCAAAGAAATGGTTCTGCCAACATATGATTTGTTTACTGAAGATGATGTTACTTATATCTCTCAATAAATTATTTCTGGAACTAGTCTCCAAATTCAACACTATTTCTGGGTCAGAAAAAGAGAAAATAGGAGATATCACCCATTCATTGAGTAGTTACTGTATTTCAAGGATTTTTTTAGGCAATTTATTCTTTCAAATAATATGATCTTCAATCATTTACCGTTTTGCTCACACAGTACCTTCTCAGAGGTTAGCTGATTGTAAAGACAAATATGCTCCACTGAATCCAGGATGAGGAGGTATCAAGAACTTCTTGCCCCCTTCTAGCTCTGTGGCCACAGGCCCTGCTCATGTTGATGAGCCCCTCTGATTATCAAACTCTCTGTGATGCTCTCCTAGCTGCCCAGCTCCCTGGCATTGCTCACTTCCTGGGAGGCCTGTACTACTTGTCCAACGTCAGGACCCAGCACAGAACATGCACCACATAACTTGTGATGTGTAAGAAGGTCAGCCCCACGTCCTACACATCGTGCCTCCTCCTGTCTGTTTAAACAGCTAACCTGACTAGTCCTGCAGATGAGAGAGGGACAGGGAGAAAAGGTAGACCTGCTGACCATTTGTAAGTAAGGGCTAAACAATATCTGCTTCCTTCTTCTCCTCCCGGTCCCATGGAGTCAACAGAGTTCCCATTTAGATGTGGGTACTGATTTAGTATAATACCTATCAGGGGACTCATAACATGGACTTCGATTTCATATAAACCTGGTGACCTCATAGAAACCTGACAGTGGATGCATTATATTGAGGACACAAAAAACCACAAAATCTTAGGGACTTAAAACAGCAAGTCTCTTTCTCAGCATGAGAAACTGTGTGTTTTTTTCATGAGACAGCTGTGCCCTGTGTCACTCTGAAAGTGTCTGCAGCCTGGGACCCCTGCCCACCGTGCAGACACCACATACTAGGAGTGATAGTAAGAGAAAAAGAGTGGCAGAGACCACCTGGATGGCCACACCTCTGCCCATCATTTATGTGCATATTTTCTTCACCAGAGCAAGCCCCATGGCCAAGTCATATTCAGGTAGAAGGGGAAATAAAATTGCCTTATAGGAAGAAGGAACCACACTGAGGTTCAAATATTGGCTCTACCACTTAAAGTGTATTGATATAAGGTCATTTTTATAAACAGTCTAGGACAATTTCCTCCACTGGGAAGTACAGATAACATAATCAGTAGCCACCACATGGGATTGTTGGCATGACAGAATGAAACAATGCAGAGAACTCACTTGGAAAGTGTAAGTTGGGAGTGATCACTATGTTGCATCATGATTAAGAGAACAGGCTCTGGAGGTAGCTTGGTTCTAAGCTGAGCTCTGCCACTCATTGAAATCACAAACTTAGAAATTTACTTAGCAACTCAATTTCACTATCTTCATCTTAAATAATACAAAAAAATCATAAAATCATATCTAACTCATAGTGTTTCTGAAAAGATTAAAAATCAAGGATTTGATTATTTATCACAGTGCCTAAAACAAAATAAACATCCAATACACATCAACTAATGTTGTTGTTGTTATTTTAATTAAAGGAAATAAGTTGGATTTAACCCCTTGCACCACTGTGCCTACAACACAGTGTGAATAATGATGTCACAGAAAAATAATATTGTGATTAGAAATTATTTGAGTTATCAGCTGGGGACGTGTGTGGGTATTTTTTTTTTTTTTTTGCCATTTTGAAGTCATGAGTCAAGTTTAGAATATGATATGAGCATGGACCCTTTCATCTTAAAGAAATCATATAAAGACAAAACATTCATAAACATTTAGGGTATCTCCCTGGACACTTTTTCTAGCTCAAGTTCACCATTTTTAATCAGAAGGAAAGAACACAGTGACATACCCTTTCTAACATTGTTTCCTTTCTGATCACTGCTGTATTGTCTGCAATCCTGGCTTTGGTCATCTGAATGAGCCACTTTACTGTGAGTTTTTCACTCCTTTGGAAAATAATAGGACTACAGAGGATGCATAGGACTTTGACAAAAAAAAAAAATTAATTGAGGAATCAACAGTTTTTGTCCTAGAAACAATGTGTTACTTAAAAAAAAGTGTCATCCAGGATGATTTCTTTCAGAACGTTAAAAGTAATGTCCTCTCTGCATGGGGCACAGCATACATGATTGACAACAAAGATAACCCAATGCTTGGGCTTCTCTTGAACAGCAAGAAGCTGAGAGGTGCCACCCAGACACACCTTTTTCCAAAATGCTATCCTGGTTGCAAGCCAAGAAAGGTCTTAGTAGTGTATTGAATGGGATCCCTCCAGTGACTTGCTTCCTCGTGTTTGTGTTGCACTCTGAGACCTCAGGAAAGATGAGGGAACAGGCAGGCCGTCTTTGATGTCAGGGGTGTCCTTTGTACTATGTTTAGACAGAGCGGCCACTGGGCCCTGGAAGCATTGCAAGCTCCTCCTCAGTCAGCCACAGCAGGACCTGGAGCCCACCGGAGAGGTTGACAATGACATGGAGGGAGTGGGGAGTTTTATAAAATACCCACATACAACCTGAGAACATGTCCACCAGATATTGTGTCTGCTTCAGAATGTCTGTCATTATCCCTTGGAGAAAGAGGCTGTCTCACAATAAACTTGTCACAAATCATCACCAGCACCTGCCTTTCGGTCTTGTCCCTTCCACAAGAATTCTTGTCAAAGGGAGTTGGGCAAGATCCCTTAGAATAAGACAAAGGTGCCTCAGAATTCTGACTACTCCTTATAAGCTGTGTGGCTTTGCATTTATTTTCCCTTTCCGAGCATCTCTTCCTTTTCATGTAAAATGAGCATGATAAATTGTATTTTGAGGGTCAGAAATACTGCATTAACAAAGGAGACATAGTAGATGCTCAGTACGAGAGAGCTATTTGCATTAACACTGCCTCATAATGGAGAGCAAATTGAGGTAGAAATCTGTGCATTTGTCTTATTTCAAACCAGCTCAAAGTCATCTCTCTGAACCATTCCCAGAGCCCCATCTTCTTGCAAGCAGTGAGCTTTTCCCTTCCCTTTGCTGTCATACTAGTTTGCACCTACTTCTATATATTGAACAAAGCTCTATTAAGTCCTAGCAATGCCAGATATGAGGCATTCAAAGTAGACTCTGCTCCTGGGTGGCTAAGAGTGGAGAGAAAGAGCTCATGGTTGTGTAATTACAAAAGTGCACATTCACACAACAGCCTGGGAAGCATGTGTCATTATTTTCATTTAGAGATGAGGATCCTTAAGCTCCATGTGGTTAAGAAAACTGGTGGATCAGAACCCAAATTCAGCTCTTTGTGGAGAGCCCACGTGCTTTTCCATAACGTGGTCCATTCAGTCTGCTAAACTCTGATTCATCTACATCCTTCAAGATGTATGTCAGATATGTGTCATTTCTTCTTCCCATACATTCTTCCTCTTTATTACTTACCATGACTCATACTCACTGAGTACTTTCTATGTTCTAAACTCTTTTCTAAATGCTTTTCATGTTTTATCAATTTTCTATTGCCACTATAACAAATTACCACAAAATTAGGGGCTTAAAACAACACAGATTGATTATCTCATGTTCTGGAGATCAGAAGTCTAACATTTGTCTCACTGGGTTAAAGTCTAGGTAACAGAGGACTGCATTCTTTCTGGATGCTCTAGGAGAGAATCTGTTCTTTTTTCCATCTTGAGAAGCAATCTGTATTCCATGGCTTGTAGTCCCTTTCTCCATTTTCAAGTATAAAGATGTAACATCTTCCTATCTCTCTCTCTGACCTCTGCTTTCATCATCCCACATCCTTCTCTGACCCCACACATCAGTGCCTCGCTGTTATAATGACCCTTGTGACAACATTTGGCACACTCAGATAATCTAGGATAACTTTCTGCTTCAGAATCCCTAACTGAATCATATCTGCAAAGTTCTGGGGATTAAGACGTGGAAATCTTTTGGGGGAGCCATTGTTCTATCCAACACTCATGTATTACTTCTTCCAGGCCTTATACCAACCCCCTCGGTTACATATGCTTATTTTCCCCTTTGTGCATAGGAGAAGACTGAGACATACATAGAGATACAAGTAAATGTCCTAAGGTCATCTAATCTGCAGGAGCAAGACCCAACCTGGTTACTGAATTCTTAATAATTGTGCCTTAATGCTTTGCAATTAGTATTCCATTTGTGGGGTTTCATTTTTTGTTTTTGTTTTTTACCATACTCCAAGCTTCTTAAGGAGAGGGACCATGCCTTATTCATATGCTCTATGAAAGGGATAAATCTTTTAATCAGTGGACAAGGTGGGGGGGAAGCAAAAAGAGGAGGGAAACAAACCAAAGATAACACCCAAACAAAATTCTGTGATTTTAGTTTGTTGTAGAAAAGGGTGATGAGCCAGAAACTTTCCCAGAAAGAAGACCAGATGGAAATCTGTCCATTGACTGCCTCAGCAACTTTCCACACACATTTTGGCTTATCATGGTCAAATGAACCAAAAAGACATGGATCGATAATACTTGAGTCTCAGAAGGAACCACACAAAACTTTTTAGAAATTCTTTCTTGGCCTACACTAATCCCGGGGGGATGGACACACAACCTGTCCACAGCACATCACTCAGCCCATCACCCCATGTCCCATTTGTCAGTTATCACAGCCTTTCACATTGCTTTATAGAATTTTCTTTCAGGAGCACACACATTGTCCTATGTTCTTGGATGTGGAACTCTCCCTTAATAGGTGTTTTTGACACCTTTCCTTTGTCTGTGCAGTGTCACAATCAGAAAGTATGTTGCCCCCGGTCTCTGATGTAACCCAAAAGAATGACTTTCATTTATCTACATCAGTCTCCTCTTTTTTAAATCCAAATAAAATCTGACGAGAACTCTCAGTGTGTAAAATATTTACACGTTCTTCTGTTGAAATGGAGAGAGGAAGTCTGAAGTCTGCTGTATTCTTTTTGATGCCTGCTACAAAGCAGCTACTCCCTTCCTTCAACCATGTCGCACTACACACAGTCTTTCCTGGATAACCTGTCATGAAATCTTGCCTTTCCAAGGAGTAGAGTTTGAGAACCACCAATAGGAATCCAATAGCAATCTGATATTAGCCACTTTGTTATTGATTTACTCAGCTTAAATATATGCAGCAGCTATAATTCAGGTGACCGGTTCTGGAACAAACCCCAGTATAAAATTCAGACATTTGGCACCTTGGATGCTCCCCTTCAATGCCAGCAACCCCTGCTCTCTGCTTGTTCTTCATGTTCCCCCAACTCTCAGGCCATACCCTGCCTTGCATGTTTTTAGGGGCAAAGTGCAATTAAATGCATAAGAAAAATTTTCACTGTTTATTTTCTTAATGGGGGGCTAGTACTACATGTAAGGGGTCCTACTTTCTTTTTCCTTTGCCACCTGGCTGCTGTGAGCAGCTTCATCAAGTTGCTGACTGGCTCGGATGGTGCTTATAATTAAGAACCCATCAGTGAGTGACAGGTATGGCTCTGATTCAGTGAAGGTATAGGGGAAATCATACTAAATGACTTCCTACTTCTAGAGATGAGTTTAGCAATGTTCTTTCAGGCTTGAGCAGCTGGGAGAGTGTGAGGTACTTGATCCTTCTTCATCCCCCAAGGCTACTTACCTGGGTCACACCAAGCAACTCTGGAGGGCTCTGGCTTATCTAGGTGGTTCATTAGGTGGGGGGACAGAGAAGTTGAATTTTAAAAATTAATTAATTGAAGGGTGGCTGGGTGGCTCAGTTGGTTAAGCGTCTGCCTTCGGCTCAGGTCATGATCCCAGGGTCCTGGCTCCCATGTCTGGCTCCTGGCTCAGCAGGGAGCCTACTTCTCCCTCTCCCTCTCCTCTCCCTCTACCTCTCCCCCCGCTCACGCTCTCTGTATGTCTGTGTCTCAAATGAATAAATACAATCTTTTAAAAAAAAGAATGAGAGAATAAAATTATTAAAAAGATTATTTAATTGATTGATTTGAATTTTTCTGGATGGAAGGGACGTTGAGAGTGATTATGTGACGTTTTCTACACTGGCAATCAATTTTGGCCAAATAAAACATAGCTGATGCAGGAATGTTTTTACACTGCGTAGAGAAAAACTGTCTGTGATCTCTGGCCATGAAATCCTCAGGAAAACAAAGGGGAAAACGGTAACATGATCTTATTCAGGCTGTTGCCATCTCATCATATAAGAGAGCCTATACAGAATTTCTAAAAATACATGTAGGCTGATTTTCAATGTATTAATTCATTCCACACACACTGTATTCTAGATGATAAGCATTGTACTGGCATTATAGATCAAAAGTTGAAAAAACCCACATTCCTAAGAAATTACAATTCCTTAAAGGAGATAAAGTATAAACCCAAATTATGGAAATCGAATAAAATGTAGAGTCACCACTTTCTGAACAACTCAGAGAGATACTGGGAATCATTTTGTAAATATAGAAAACAAATCCCACTATAGTTGAATGATTTGTCCAAGATGTCATAGGTCATTTGTTCATTAATGCTGTTGTCGAAAGGCTAAATTTCTCAAAGATATGTTCTTTCTCATATTCAACTGTATTAGCCAGAATGTTTTTGGTGGCAAGTACCAAAGTCAGGTTAAACAAATACAGCACAAAATGGGCAAATATATTAGTTCATACAACTGAAGTGAAAGTCACAAATAGCTTCAGGCAAGGCGTAATCCAGGTGTACAAACAATATAACTTAGAGACTGCAACTTCATTCTTAGGCGACATTTTTCCAAATTGGTGGCAAGGCCGGGGGGGCAAAGGAGGTTCTAGAAGTAAAATCCTCCTTACAGAAACATTTCAGAGAAACAGAAAAATAGCAGTTTGTTTTTATAGCGCCAGAAAAAATTTTCAGGGATCTTGTGATCGGTCCAGCTAACATTATGTGGCCAGAAGAATTTCATATTCTGGTTCAAATAGATTATGTGTACCCTGCTATGGTGGGGTTGACAAGCCAATCAATTAAGAGTTTTACAGGAGGTGGGGAGGAATTGGAAAAGTGCTGAGAAGACTATAACAAGACGGTGGTTGAACAAAATAAAACAACAAACAGAACGGTAGAAAACCAAGAAGTGCCTCACAGAAAAACAATTGCACTGACCATGCACTTGGTCAAGGAGCTTGAGGTCACCTACCTCGACTCCTTACTTAGTAGATGAAACTGCTCCTGAAGCCCGAGAGATGGATGGACTTGTCCAAGCTCTCAGCTCTAGCCAGTGGTTAAGGGTTGATCATGGTTTGGGTCTTCAGAATGGTTTTCTCATGCTTCACTGTTTCCTTGGGCATCACTGTTGTTACTTGTCTGATGAATATCATAGGATATTTAAAATGTACGGTAACTCTCACATTAATGAGTGAAACCTGTCTCTGTTTCCTAATATACTTATTTGCTTTCAGTCTCATGGCTCCATGCACCAAGTGTCCAAGCTGAAAAGAGAATAAAATTATATAATTCCCCATCAAATTAATCTATTTCATATTTTTATCTCAAAATAGCCTCATTTCTGCCACTCCTGGGGACTGAAACTAAATCATGTATAAGGACGTGTCTTTAGTTACCAGAATCACAAAAGAAAATGATTTACTAACCTTTGAGAAATTCTTCCAGTGAGGAGCAATTACCTCTTCTATTTGTTTGGTTTCACTTTAGAGGAAAGCGACAGCTCTTTCAAACTATTAGAGCCAGTGGGAAGTTACTCATCCTGAAGTGAGATTGTGGACATGAATTCATTTCACACCTGCCTTTATCAGGACTACCCTTTGCCTTGTGTTCCCTGGTTATCCTTCCCCACTGGTCATAAGAACTATCTTTTCTTCCTACATTGCTTCGTGGTATATTATTTCTGCCTATGATTGATTGGCAAGGCTCACACTTCAATGCCTCAAACCCTAATCATAATATCAATGACATCTTACATGTATGCTGCATTTAGCACTTGACATAAATTAACTTACTTAATCTTCCCAGCAATCAAATGAACTAGGTTCTGTTATTATGTCCCATGTTATATATGGATATTGAAGCACATAGAATTGAATAAGCTGCCCCAAATCACATCACTGGTAAGTGACAGAGCCAGGATTTAAACCCAGACAGCAGTGTTAGTGTCCATACTCCTAACTGCTATGATAAACAGTTCCAAGAGTGCATCTAAGCAATGTACTTGGGAACAAGAATCTGCTGCATTTGGACAACATTTATCACTGAAAAAAGTTTTCGCTACCTGCTGCCTCTGTCAGGGAAGAGATTACTTGAAGAAGGAGAAGAGTAAAGTGGTTAAGAATCCTGACTCTAGGGGCAGACATATCTGCATGGGAGCCCCACCCTCGTGATTTCTCAGAGAGATCAGGACTAAGTGAGCCTCCACTTCTGAAAAGTGCCAAGGATTCTGATGATAGTAATACTTCTAGCAGATATCTCCATTGTTGGATTTTTCTGAATGTCATTTCCCTTCCACTGTGGGAAAATTTTTCATCAGGTGCCATATTTTGGGGAAATAAACTCCTGCCCACCAATCCCCTTGCAATTACAGCCGGCTCATGAAGTCCAGAGCTAGCCAGTTCAATTACGGTGTCATATCTGATACTCATGACTACATTGAAATATAGATATTAATGTCCCTATTGTCCTGATGAGTAAAATAAAGACTAAGGAATCTAAATGATATACTCAAATAGTTGCTTTTAATAAGTGACCGTTGTAGGACTCATGTCCATATTTGCCTTTGCCTCTGGAGGCTGTATGTTCTTCATCTGACATCTCTGCAGTAACTTCATAGAGTTCCATGTGGGTCATTTACTTACCTTACAGTGCTGAGCCTCAAGTGGTAGGAGGTATCCCTGATTTCTCCAGGAAGGGTTAGAGGTTTGATCCTGATACATGTTACAGATATCTATTTAGTGTAAAAATTGCAAGTAGTGTAACTATATTTTTGTAGTTACAGTGGTATTGTAATCATTTGTTTATATGCCTTTCACACAAATACAAAATTTTGAAGAACTTGGTTATTTCTTATTCACTTCCTTATCGCCAGCAAACAACAAAATGTGCAGCCTGCAATGTATATTTTTTTTTAGTTCACTAATCATTACTCATCCTATCAAACAATAAACTGAGGTAAAGTTGTAGATAACCAGATTTTTCCAGTAGTATAAAGACAAGTTGCTAGAATGTGTCCAGTAGCATAAAGACAAGTTGCTGAATAATTGAAACTTTATACCCAAGTGTTGTCATGAGTATCAGCTGCAGCATCATGAGGCACTTAATAATGTGGCTCAAACTAGATGGTCTGTAAAGCCTGATACTAAATTGTATCAAAAATCATACATTGGCTTGTTAGAGAGGTGGGAGTTCAGAAAATTAATCTGTCATCTTATTTTCTTTTATTTGTTATTAACTTGTGGATCTTTAAGATTGATGTGAATGGTTTCAGTGCCTAATATTAGACAGTTCCACATAAATAAAACAGTTTTGGATATATATCTTATAATGCTGGGCTAATTTTGGTTCCCTGCCCCCCTAAGACCCTTGTAAAATTACAGTAAAACCCAATGTTTAAAAAGTCATATCTCATAAGGTGCAAGGTAATATGGGAGGAGATAGTAACACACAAGAAGTTACAGCAAATTTCAAAGAGGTAAAGCCAGAGAGAAAGTTATGACATAGAGATGTTATAGGGATAGTCTCTTAAAATATGAAGCAATTTCCCCTGAAAACACTCCAGAGGGAAACCAAGTGCCCTGGAATAGGAAGTGGTTTTGAAACATGTGGTTGAAAAGTAGGGTGGGAGCCCTGGTGATCAGCTGGGATTCTCTGAACAGATTGTGTTAACCCCCAGGCTCCCAGCCCGCTCTTCACAGCCAGCATGCACTTGAGCAATTTGATACTGCGTCCTCAGGAGTAGTACTGGTGATGCTGTTCTTGAAAAATTGAAACGGTCCAGGGAAAAAATGCAGAGATGCTGATATTTGGGGATTCACAAAGAAAGGATCAGCAGTGTGATCAACTTTCATTTAAGCCCCTGGGAGAAAAGACCTGCCCTTGTCTTTTGATGACCCAGCACCAAACATTCCACGTCTCCCAGCGTCCAGTAAGACCCCAAGAGCTGTTGCCGAAAAGGCATCAAATTCTCTTGCTGTTGATAAAATGGCCTCCCACAGAATCACAGGGACCTGTGCTGTGATTTCTCCACTGGAGTTTGTTGCGAGATCCACACTGTATCTTTCTCCACTGCTGACACCTCACCACCTTATTCCATTTGTTCGAGCAAGCTCCAAGTGTTTATTTCATCAGACGCAGAAGAGAGAATGTGCCAGTGCTCACCTGTGAGCTGCAGAGAGTTCCATAACATGCCAGTTAGAGCCACACGGAAGGAGGGAAGCCGGCTCCGCCTTTTGAGGGTAAGACTGTCAAAGAGCTGTGCACGTGTTTTAAAACCACCACACACACCAAAGGGTAAAATCTGAAGCAATGCTTCAGATCTCCGAACTTGTGGTCTGGGTCTCTCCACTGCAAAGAAGAGCATCATGAGGAGATACTCTATCTCACAGTGTGTGGATTTACCTTGGTTTTAGTTTGCTGTGGAAAACAAATAATATAGTCAATTGAAAAGCTCCTATCAAGGGTTCATAGAAAATCTTTCATTTACCCTAACAGGGCACGCACACACATACACATAATATGTTGCTATTCTCTCTGCTAGGACCTAGATTTACTACTCCAGATTCTGTCAGTGGAATTTAAGGGAAACTAAAATAATACGTAGAGAAATATTAAACTCTTAAACCTTAAGTATCCTTCAGTAAATGATAGACTACCTTAAGCAAGTTATCTCAGACTGTATACCAAAGAGAGTAATACGTATCAAAATGGATTGAAAAATCTCAACGTGTTTGATAATGAATTCCATAGCAAAGATAAACACTTTAAAATTCATTTGGTAAGTGAAAGGTTTGTCAGAGGTTTTAATATTTTAGTTGCACTTTGAATTTTCGTGAACACAATATAGATCCCAGATTTTATAAAATGTATTTGATTCTGGAATCTTATTTTTGTACACTTGTTTTAAAGGTTTGATAAATTCTGGTTTGAGTATGAGATAATTATGGATTTTAAAACAGTTTGCAGTCTGGCTTATCAGTCTTACTTTGGTGCATGCCTCCTTGCCGGCTTGCCCCGCGCAGGTACCCATGCCCCTCACCACGGGGGCTGTGGACTCTGGCCTACACAGCTCTTCAGTTCTGGGCTCATCCCTGCAGATAATTTAGTGTACAACACATAATTTATATTTTTCCATAAATGGTTCATGAATTTGAGTTTTTCAGGATATTCCATAACATGATTGCAAAATAGTCTCACTTTCAGATAATTCAATTCTATCAATGAGCATGACAAAGTAAAAGGAGTAGAAAAAACCTGAAGTTAGAGGGAGGAGTCCTAAGTTAGAGACCCATCTCTGTGCTTTATTAGTTTATGATTGCTTCATTTAGCTCTCTTAGCCTATAATTTTTTATGGAAATGGTGAGCTCATTAATCTCCAGCCTGCCTATTTTATCAGAATCAATGGAGGTAATGCACAAAACCTGTGAACTGCTAAGTGTTCTGTATGTTCCAAAGTTAACAGAGGCCTATTGAGGTAATGCATTGAACAGTTTCTTTTTGGAGTTAGGCAGCATCATTAATAGAACAAAGATGTGAAACACAGCTCAAAAGTGGATACAGAACTTCCCACATGGACCAGACACCTGTGGTGAACTCTTTCTTTAGCAATGTCTCTGGCTTAAAGTATTGAAAGATGTATTGGTGGATTGTGTGAAATAAGCCAAGAAGTAAACTCCTTCCACTGGGACTGAAGGCAAAGCAGAGTTTGGTATTAGTCTCCCTTTTTGTCTGGATCAAGGGATAATGAGTATCTCTATAGAGAACAGTGAAGAAATCGCACACAATTCAGTAATTGCCAGATCTATCCAGATGCCTCTTTTTCAGCTATGACAGCTAAGAAGAGAAGGAAAATTAGTGCTGTATATTAATTCTGATTTTTTTTCAGAAGACATCTGAAGCAGGCCTTAGATTTCTGGTAGAAAACATACCAAAAAAAGAGACAGAGAAACAGACGTCGATGTGGACACAGATACAGATGTGCGTGTATAGAAAATTCTGACTTAAAGAAAGGAAGGATTCTCATCACGGAAAAAAATACAATATGATCTGGATTTAGAGAAACCTAAGTGTGCATCTCAAATCTACTATTTATTAGCGCTATGAATTTGAATAAATTATTTAACTTTTTGAATATCTGTTTCCTTGGGTGTCAAATTGGTTAAAACAATATTAAGCACCCATAAGTTTTTTGTGAAGATTTGCCTGACACCCCACCTAACACACAGACGCTCTGACGCTCTAAGTATTTGTGGAAGTATTTGTGGTATCATGTAAACTGATGATTAAAACTGTGCCCTTTGTGCTCAAGGACATTCCAGACTGATGCTTTGGAAGGAGGAAAGATCATCAAATGTATCACAAGGTACTGTATGACACACATACCACGCAGTGCTGTGCTGGGTGGGGGAAATGATGATTCTGAGTGGAGGCTCAGAGGAGCCTCTTAGTAACGGTAGCATTGCAGATACACATTAAAAAAGAGAAAGACCTCAGGCAGGGCCTCTGTGTGAATTCTCCTCATTTCCCATGTGTTTTTTTTAAACAACATGAAATGTGGATTCAGACAGACCTAAGTGACTCTGAGAAGTATGTTTTCACTTATTCTACAGATGCTTATTGAGTCAAACACTATGGTAGCCATAGGGGATATAACAATGGATAGGCTGTGATTAATGACTTACCAGGGGCCCACGATATAGGGAAGGAAATAGGTCAATATCCATGGCAGGATAAGATTAGGGGGATCATATAATTTATCATCCAAACCAGCTGCTTTTGAGTATGTTAGTGGATTACTATCAATAATTCTATCAGTACAACAAGCTTATACCAGGTTTGGGGATCAGAGAGAATCCTAGGCTGACCATGTACCCAAACCTTGGAGCAAGCCTTGACTCCTCTCTTTGTCATTTACCCCATCTCCCATCCAAAGAGACACTACCACATACAGATAGGCAGACAGACAAACAGGTAGATGATGATAGATAGATAGATAGATAGATAGATAGATAGATAGATAGATAGATCAATAATAGATAGATAGACAGACATAGAATAAAATTTATGTATATGTTTCAAATATTATAAAATTTTATAAAATAAATGAGTTAATATTACATGTAGTCATATCTTTGCATTAAAAATATTTTATTCTTTAATTAATTTTTTTCATGAAATGCTGAAATGCAAATTTTAATTATATGGTGTTTGTAAAGCATAGGATGCTTTATTTTTCTAGTAAACTGAGTTGCTAATAAAAATAAAGAATAAAATGGATAAAATAAAAATGGAAGACCATTTTAATTAGGGACAGACAAAGAAAAAGAAGGAGAAGGAGGAGGAAAGTGGAAAAGTAGAATAGTATTTCATATATGTAACAGCTCAATGCATTAAATAGGATTTTAGCTGTATTTCTAATGTATTACTCAAAACATCAACATAAACTTCTAGTCAATGATAAAGTCATAAGCAAATTCAGGCCGCTGTAGTCTGCTATTGTCCTATAATTCCTTCAGCAGTCTTTTTTTTTCTTTAAGATTTTATTTATTTATTTGTCAGAGAGAGAGAGCACAAAGAGGGGGAGCAGAAGGCAGAGGGAGAAGCAGGCTCCCCACTGAACAAGGAGCCTGGTACGGGACTCGATCCCAGGACCCTGGGATCATGACCTGAGCACAAGGCAGATGTTTAACCAGCTGAGCCACCCAGGCATCCCTTCTTCAGCATTCTTGAGCTCAATTTATTTATCATACTTTCTTTTTCTTTTTCTTTTTTTTTTTTTTTAGGGAGATAGAGAGAGTGCACATGCATGCATGCGAGCAGGTGTGGAGGGGCAGAGGAAGAGGGAGAGAGAGAACCTTAAGTAAGCTCTACCCCTAGCATGGAGTATGACACAGGACTCGACCTCACAACCCTGAGATCATGACCTGAGTCAAAATCAAGAGTCAGATGTTTAACAGATTGAGCCACTCAGGCACCCCTATCATATTTTATTTTTCAATTAAGAGTCCTAGTTGTTTATGTCCTTTTTATTTGCATCTTTCTGCATATGCATTTGTACTGAAAAGTGTAAAGTTTTGATTTAGGATGACCAGAATATAATAGCTCCTTCTGAATGACTGACTTATAGGTAGGTAACTTCATGCAAATACTGTTGTAGTTGTCATCAATGAAGACATCTCTTTTTCCTCTTTGGAAATCCCATTGGCATTGTTTTATGAGCTATAGAGAAAATCAGAGTCTGTTCATTTTACTCATATCTTATTTTGACTCCAACTGATAGACTTCTCCTGAATCAGCTGACTGGTATCTAAATGATTTTCAAAGAGGGCGCCTGGGTGGCTCAGTTGGTTAAGCGACTGCCTTCGGCTCAGGTCATGATCCTGGAGTCCCGGGATCCAGTCCCACATTGGACTCCCTGCTTAGCAGGGAGTCTGCTTCTCCCTCTGACCCTCCCCTCTCTCATGCTCTCTCTCTCTATCTCATTCTCTCTCTCAAATAAAATCTTTAAAAAAAATAAATGATTTTCAAAGAATTTGAAAATCTAAGATTGTTAAGGCAGAGGGAAGTATCTCTTGGTGTTGGGAAGCTACATACCACAGCATGAATTGTGCCTTTTGTGGGCCATCTTCTGTTAGGGAGCCTCCCTCTTTTGATCCAGATCTCTCTTTGCTGGCCTCCATGGAGGTATTATGTGGTGGGGCAGCCCTCTAACAATTCTGCCCATATGGGCCTGCCATTATTTTTAATTACTTGAGAATATATATGGTTCTGAAGTAAAAAAGTATCAGTGGAGATGGAGAGAGGTAGGTTTTTAAGTTTTAAATAGTAGGATCTGTAGAAGTTGATGAAGATTATAGTATTATGACTTCCAGCTGTCCATAAAAAGAAGCTCGATAGAGGTAAGGCAAACAATATTTGAGGAAGAAAAAATGTTGAGTTCAATTTTGGGTTGCACTGCTCATTTTTATAAAACCCATTAGGAATGTTTAGGACCCAGATAGCCCTATCATAATACATTTCAACAGATATGATAAGAAAATCACTTGGTCATGCCTTCTTTGTGCAAACCAGCACTTTCCAGCTGGAGTCTCGCTCACTGGGGACCTCACCTTGATAACTAACTTCCAAGATATTTGGTATTGACCTGTTTCTAGGAAATTGCCCCATGACAAAGTCAAATCCTCTCAGCTAATTTCTTAGTTCATGCTTTCTCTTTAGTCCCTAAATCTTAGGGCATTTTGGACATCTTGATTTTGTGATGGGGAAAGAGAAATGGAAAACCAAAGACCGATATAAATTTGAGACAGAGTTCCAGAAGGGAAAGTAATTGCAAAATCACATGCATGTCCTGAAAGCTTTCTCCTGGTGTATTGATGATGGGACTGACCAACAGATGCCAGAGTAAGAGTGATCTGTACATCACAGGCAGCAAATCTAAGCAAATGCCTACATGGTGTGTTGTAGATTTAGTTACCCCATGCCCCTTGCATTAGACTCTCCTAGTTCAAGTGAAGCAAGAGATGCTGACAAAGTCTTTTCAAATGAGAGCCTCCAGATGATACAGTGTACACAGCTAACTTTGACGTCCCACACCCGGATTTCCATGGCATGATAATAACAGAGTTATGTTCCCCATCCACCCGACCCCCGAAATAGCATGGTGGGAGAGACCTCTAAAAAGGAAAGTATCTTTGTGTAAGTATATAATACATGAGTGCCCTAGTGATCTTCTCTGATGTGTCTAAGGAGCTGTCTGATTTCATTATCACACCCTAGCTTAGATGTTGAGCTGGAATCAGATGTTGAGCTTCTCATAGAGTTCTTTGGTTTCACAGTCTAGCACTTCATTCACAGGGCAAAGAAAGGGGAAGGAAGCAAAAATATATTCAGGGTCTATAGTGAACAAGGCACTACTCTAATCTTTTTAGTATATGCCTTCTCATTTTAAGTTTTATAGTTAAATTGCAAGAAAGTTAGCTAAGTTGGTAGAATAGAAAGATTTTTAATCAGAAGTTTAAGAATTCACTTCTCTATTGAGTGGATACTTCATTTCATAGACAATATACTACAGTGACCAGGACACAGATGTCAGAGCCAGAGAGCCTAGCTTTGAATGCTGGCTTTACCTTTTATTAGCTGTGCAATTTTACACAATTTACACAGTTTCCTCATCTGCAATATGGGGGGTGGTGGTGACGGTGATACTAACCTAACAGGATTATTATATGATTTAAATGAGTAAATATATATAAAGTGCTTAGGACAGTGCCTAGCAAGTAGAAAGCACACAACAAAATAAAGATTTGTTATTATTAATACTTAGTTCTAATAGAAAGATAGAGAAACTGGGTCTCAAAGAGGAGTTGTATCTAGCCTGAGGTCCTAGTATTAGTAGTAAAGTGGATGAGCCAAGGTTCAGAGCTGGATCTAAGAAGCTCCTGGCCACTACCAAATTAAAAAGATGGAAAATGTACAAACAAACAAAAACAAAACCAGCTGCTTTTCTCCTCCCCAGTAACTAAATTGGGGCTTGAAACCATGCCAACAGTATAATACTGAAGTTCATAAGCACACATCCAATTTAAACTTATTAGCACAGTCATCTATTACTTCAATAGGGAGTGATTATTAAACCCATAGTTAATGAGACTGAACCTCTATTTATAGTCTAGACATATCTATGGTACTCAAAGTTAAGGGAGTACCTGGCTGCCTTCTGGAGATAAAAGCATCCCCTTGTTAAAAATACAGCATCTTCATTGACAGCCACTGACCAGCCGTAGGAAAGACTGATGGACATCGAGCTCCTGATATATCAATGGTTGGCCTTTGCCTCAATAAGCTAGCTACTCTGTTGTTTTCATATTCATTTAACTGTGCTTTCAGTAAAAAAAAAGTTCTGGGGATCACGATATACTGAGATTAAAAGTATAAATAGTGTCACAGCTAACCTTTACTGGATAATATTTTGTGTGTGCTATAATGTTTATCCCATGTAGCAACCCACTGTGAGTAATATTTGTTTTAATTATTCCAGTTTTACAGATAAGAAAAATGAAAATTAGAATGGTGGGATAGTTATCCTTTGGTCATTCATGGTAAGTGACAGCTGCAATCCCTTAACCAATCCTCTGCACTGCTTCTGAGGACTAACGTTTTAGACTTTATAGTATGTTGACAGCTAGTTTGAATACACACGTGAACAAAGCCACAGTGAAGCTACTGAGGCTCAAATGGAGGATTAATTACTTAATTGATTCATTAAAAAATATTTATCAAGTAACAAATACATACCAGATACTATTCAGCATGATAGATATAAAAGCAATGAATACGACAGAATCCTATTTGTCATGGAGTTACCTTCAGCTGGAGGGAGACAGGTAACAAGCAAATATGTAAAAAAGATTGTTTTCGATGCTGATACATTCTTTGAAAGTAAATTTGGTGTTGTGTTACACAGTTAATATCAGGTGACCTTGGATTGGGTGCCCAGACAAGGTGACATTTGAGTTTAGAGAACTGAATGGCAAGCAGGAGCCAGCCGAGATGGGGCAGGATAATTCCTCCCCAATTACAGGGAGAGGAAAGAGCTGGTACAAAGGGATCAGCCAAGAGCTCTTATTCTGTATCTAAAAAAAAAAATAGAAACAAAAACCAACCAAACAAACAAACAAAAACCAACCCTGTACATTGGCTATAGGAAGACAATTACGGTATGGGAAGGGAAAGATAGATATACCTTATCCTTTTGGACTCCACAAATTTAACTCATCCGTATGAAATTTGAGAAACGCCTTACACCAAATAGAACTTTACTTTGTCTATTATATATAGATTTTCTTAAATAGGCATTTTACAGAAATGGGCTTCTCCTGTTCTTATTCTAATGTGTGTGTGTGTGTGTGTGCGCGTGTGCGTGTGTGTGCCTAGAGGATGAAGATTGCTTACTTTTGTAGTTCATGGTTTTCTAGAGCACAATAAACCACATCTAGACCTACCACAAGGGACTGTTCTTCACACAGAAGCCCTAAACATTGAGTTGGATATGGTAACTGGGGTGGATGTTGGGCCACTTTCTTTATGGAAAGATGATTCAGTGTTCTTCGTTTAGGAAGTAAGATGCAAATGCATGTTTGGTGAACAGCAGCCTGTACTGTAACTGAGACTGACAGCTTTTGACAAAAACCTATTTCTTCTTCTGGGCACAAAGCTAGCTACATAGCCCAGCCTCCCCTGCATTCAGATGTGGCTTCAAGACCAATTCTAAGCCATTGAAGTTGAACAGTAGTTATGGGGTCTACTTCTGAAACCTTCATGCATGCTCCTCTGTGCCCTTAACTGTAGCAGCTGATTTTAATGGACACAACCCTAAGGATCACCTCAAGATCACATGATGAAGAGGGCAGCGCCCTGTCAGCCTACAATCAGGAGTATCCCTATCTTGATGACCTGTTGTTCACCCACATGATATTTTTACATGAGGTAAAATGAACTTCTACTGTTTTTGCTCTTATACATTTTATGTATATTTTACAGGTAAAAACTTATGGGGCTTTTATTTATGACACATTAGCTTACTAACTAATCAAGAAGTGGAGGAAATTAAGGACTTCTCTTCTTTGGCTAGCCCCAGAAAAAATAGAAATAATAATGGAAAACTGAAGTAATGGGTGGAGGGCAGAAGGATGTTGCCCAATATTGCAGGGGTGTACATTCCACAGAAGTGGGGCCTGACATTCTCAGAGGTTACTCAGAGGAGTTTCAGAGAAGATAGTTGGAGAGAGTTGGAAGGAATACTGATCTTCCCCACGTGGTAATGAAGCGATTACCTGACTTTAGGTAAGCGGAACAATACATACAGAAGCGCGTGACATGGCAGCATGTGGTTCATCAGATAAATATGAAATTTCTAATTTCAGAAATACAAGTGGAGGTAATATCTAATGGGAGAGAAGCCTCTGGATGAAGTTTAGGGTGTGACCATCACGGGATTTTCATATGAAACAAGTAATCAAAAATGTCTACACATTTCAAAAGCTGTGCATGTGTTCCAAGCATTAGAAAGGTCTGATCATTTTTTTTTTAAAGATTTTATTTATTTATTTGAGAGAGAGAGAATGAGAGAGAGCACATGAGAGGGGGGAGGGTCAGAGGGAGAAGCAGGCTCCTTGCTGAGCAGGGAGCCCGATGCGGGACTCGATCCTGGAACTCCAGGATCATGACCTGAGCCGAAGGCAGTCGCTTAACCAACTGAGCCACCCAGGCGCCCCGAAAGGTCTGATCATTTTGAGGCAGAAATCTGGCCACCCCTACTTCTGTAGGTGTGACCAAATTTATGGAGCTCTGTCATCAGGAGACTTCTTCGTGAACAGGCTTGCATGGCCCCTAACATAAATATGTGGTGAAAAGACAAAACATAAGAGACACATGGAATACTTTTACCATTATTTGGCCATTGATGAGCTAGGTAACTTCAGTAAAGTCACCCCGCCTTTTAAACCTCAGATTTTTTTTAGAACAGGAGGGGGTTAGGCCGTATGCTCCATAGGGCTTTCCACCTACCAGGGGGCACATGCCAGCATTCTCTTTATTCCTCAAGTCTCCCAGCTCAGTGTGTCATGCAGCTCAGGGTCACAAGGGGAGTATATTGAATGAGAGTCTGATGAGAAAGAAAATGAATCAATGCATCTCCTGAAGATCAGACCCTAAGAGAATCTCAATTTTATACCCACACACAAAATGGAAAATCTTCCTTGAAATTACCGCTGACTGGGTTGAGGCGCCTGATGATTAAGGACAAAAGAAGATAAAATAGGAAAAGTAATTTACAATATGATAATACACAATAAATATAACCATATCTAAAGCAATTTGGGGCAGGAGCAATCTTGCTGAGATTCAATTGAATTGTACAGAGATGCCCTCAGCATTATGAAAGTGCATATTTACATCTTTTCATTAAATAAGCCCTGTCTGTGCAGACCCTGGCACTCCCTGTGTCCTATGTGAGGTCCTGAGGAGGCTGGAGGAAAAAATGGATGAGGCAGAAAATGTCGGTCTTGAAGTGGTACAGAGCATGCAAGTGGGTGGCTGCTGGTGCTTGGAACACCCCACCCTACTTGCTGCACGTCTTGCTAATGGTGATGTCCCTCTTGCTCCTAGCTTGCCAGTGCCTGCTTGCCTTGAGTTGGCTCTTTTTTTGTGTGTGTCCTTATTAAGATTTATGAATCTATTTTAGAGAGAGACAGTGGGCAAGAGTGGGAGGGGCCGAAGGAGAGGGAGAGAGAATCCCAAGCAGACCCCATGCTGAGCATGGAGCCTGACGTGAGGCTCGATCTAACGACCCTCAGATCATGACCTGAGCCGAAACTAAGAGTCAGACGCTCAACCAACTGCACCACCCAGGTGCCCCATGAGGTTGGCTCTTAAATGTCTTCCTTTTACATTTCTTAGACAGTGCTACTCTTCCTCTCTCCATGTTAAAATGTTCTTTATAAATTTAAAACATATAAATAAAAATCTAGGAGAGTCTGATTTGGTAATCTGATTTTGCAAGTCTCCATTTGTGACTTTGATTCACCTTTAAGATTAAGAACCACTGGCTTAGCTGGGTGCCTGGTTCACATTTGAACTCAAAACCTGCATGAATGAATGTGTCAGTAAATTTGGTATAGACCAAATGATTCTAACATAATCATGTGTATGATACTGTCATAATCTGGCTTCAAGTTCTCTCTCTTCCATGTGTTCTGCCCAGCCACACCAGACAGCCAGTTGCTCTGGAAACCACGGGCAACTGTACCAAGGCTCCCAACTGGAGAAAGTACATCTATAGGATGGCAAGGGATAGCATGGGTAGCTGATTACAAGAACTCTCAAATTTTCTCTTTCCTCCTATTGACCTACCTAATAAATGGCTTTTTGAAGAGTATTGTCCTCCCCACTGCTCCTTTCACAATTGCCCTTCTTCCATTTCACATTAGAACCCATCTCTCACCTACCCAGGCCCCTACTCTGGTACATTGACCTGGGGTGTAGAAACCTCCACAGCATATTGGATTGGTTGAGATATAGTCCCTTGAACACACACCTTGTTGTTAACTTGGTCCTGCAGCCTACTGGCCGGATGATTTGTTTTTAAAGATATAATTGACATATAACATATTAGTTTCATGCATACAACATAATGATTTATTTGTATATATTGTGAAATAATCACCATAATAAGTCTAGTTAACAACCATCACCATATATAATTACAAAATTTTTTTTCTCTTGTGATGAGAACTTTTAAGGTCTACTCTCATAGCAAATTTAAAATATGCAATACAATAATGTTAACCACATAGTCAGTCACCAGGCTGCACATTACATCCCTAGGACTTATTTCTTTTATAACTGGTAGTTAGTACATTTTGACCACCTTCACCTATTTGGCCCACCTCCTACCCCTCACTGCTGGCAACCACCAATCTGTTCTCTGTATCTGTGAGTTTGTTTGTTTTTGTTTTCTATTTTTGTTTTTGTTATTGTTGTTTTTAAATTCCACATATAAATGAGATCATACGGTATTTGTCTTTCTCTGACTGACTTATTTCACAGCATTATGTCCTCAAGGTCCATCCATGTTGTTGCAAATGGCAAGAATTTTTTTTCTTTTTATGGCAAAATAATATTCTGTGGTGTTTATGAAGATACATATATATGTGTATATACACACACACACATTTATCTCTTGATGAACACTTAAGTTGTTTCCATATCTTGACTATTGTAAATAAGCCTGCAATGGATACAGGAGTGCAGATACCTCTTCAAGACTCATTCTTCATTTCCTTTGGATATATGCCCAGAAGTGGATTACTGGATCAAATGGTAGTTCTAGTTTTAATTTTTTGAGGGGCCTCCATATTGTTTTCCATAATGGCTGTACCAATTTACATCTCCACTAACAGTGTATAAGGGTTCCCTTTTCTCCACATCCTTGCCAAAATTTGCTATTTTTCTTTTTGATGATAGTCATTCTAACAAGTGTGAATTGATAGTTCATTGTGTTTTTTTATTTGAATTTCCCTGATGATTAATGATGTTGAACATCTTTGCATGTTCCTGTTGGCCATTTGCATGTCTTCTATGAAAAAGTGTTTATTTGGTTCTTCTGCCCATTTTTCAAATAGACTGTTGGATTCTGCTGTTGAATTGTATGAATTATTTATATTTTTTGGATATTGACCCCCAATCAGATATATGATTTACAGATATTTTCCCTCATTGCATAGGTTGCTTTTTCATTTAGTTGATTGTTTCTATTGCTGTGCAGAAGCTTTTTCTTTATTTGTTATCCCCCTTATTTTTTATGTCTGCATTTTTTAATCTGAATATAAATGCAAAATCTGAAATTCATTAAAAGGGACATTCATTAGTAATAATGTTATGTTAATGTAGGCAAGGTTATGACTTTAATAGTAACTAATCATTTAGCAAGACAGGTGGATTGCCATTCTTCCCTTTGAACAAAGTAAGGGAAGGTTTGATTTGAGTTGTCAGCTAAGGGATTTAAAATATGATGAGAAAGCACTTTGTGATTTGTGACATATAACTTGGTAGGAGTTTAAACAATTAGATGTTGGGACACCTGGGTGGCTCATTCAGTTAAGCACCTGCCTTCGGTTCAGGTCATGATCCCAGGTCACGAGCCCCGCGTCAGGCTCCCTGGTCTGTGGAGAGCCTGCTTCTCCCTCTCCCTCTGCCTGCCGCTCTGCCTATCTGTGCTCTCTCTCTATGTCTCTGTCAAATAAATAATAAAATCTTTTAAAAAAATAAACAATTAGATGTTGATAGAACAAAACCTCTCCATTTAGGGGCGCCTGGGTGGCTCAGTCATTAAGCATCTGCCTTCGGCTCAGGTCATGATCCCACGGTCCTGGGATCGAGCCCCGCATTGGGCTCCCTGCTCCGCGGGAAGCCTGCTTCTCCCTCTCCCACTCCTGCTGCTTGTGTTCCTGCTCTCGTTATTTCTGTCTCTGTCAAATAAATAAATAAAATCTTAAAAAAAACACAAAAACCTCTTCCATTTCCATATGTTTATTCTTTGTACAAAATATCTCGGTACTTTGAAGAATAGAAATGAAAACTAGAAATAGAACTGAAACTGGCATCTGTCTTACTCCAGAATAAGAAATTTTAATTCATGAATAATATAATGATGTTTCATAATTATTTATTTCTTATCAAATTTTAAAATATATTGTGGTCGTGCAAAACATTTTTGTGCTAAAAGTAATTCTAATAATGATAACAAAAAATAAAATAAAGTGCTCTTTTAATTTTATTTTATATTATTAGAAAAATGATCAACAAAAATAAAAATAATTTTGTTGCAGAGAACTATGGGTATTGATTGGTGAAATACTTTATAACATAAAATATTCATTACAAAGAAATTCTGAGAGAGAATTTTAATAGAAAGGTACATTTTAGGAGAAAAATGAATATTGCAATATTCTAGACTGTTAAAAGGAGCTTATTTATTGATTGCTGTAAACGGATGTTGGTGGGTATCAAGTTATTTTAATACTTAACTTTCATTTCACTCATTATACTTAAAGTATCCTTTGCAAAGACTTTAACCCAAGATAAATTTTTTAATAATTTAACCTACAAGTATGAGAGGGTATACATACCTTTTCAGGCATTATTTTAGCATGTATGCAAAGAGAAAAAAAAAATTTACAAAGAAAAGAAAAACTCCATTATTCTGCTTTTGTACCTGGTTCTTGCTTTGCTTTTTCAAGTTTATTTACTTTACAATCCCCTCCACACTGCACTGTTCACTAGAAGGTACTAGCTACTTAATGTAAATTAATTAAATAAAATTAAAAATCAGTTGCCCCATTGCTTTAGCCACATTTCAAGTGTTCAACAGTTGCATGCGGTTAGGGACTATGGTATTGGCCGCATAACAGATATAAAACATTTTTGCCAACACAAAGTTTTACTGAGCATACTTCTCTGGACAGAATTTGTACTGCAGATTTTTCTTTTACTAGAATAGAACTCTCTCTGAGATTGATAGATTCATTTTCTTTGTTTTCAGATGTCTATCACATATTAGGTCCTCACTAATTTTTTAATCAAAATAAATTTGGGGCACCTGGGTGGCTTGGTCGGTAGAGCATCTGACTCTTTTTAAGATTTTATTTATTTATTTAAGAGAGAGAGAGAGAGAGAATGAGTGGGGGGGGCAGAGGGAGAAGCAGACTCCCCACTGAGCTGGGAGTCTGATGTGGGGCTCGATTCTAGGTACCCAAGATCATGACCTGAGCTGAAGGCAGATGCTTAACCAGTTGAGCCACCCAGGTGCGCCGGCACCTGACTCTTGATTTCGGCTCGGGTCGTGATCTCAGGGTGGTGAGATCCAGCCCTATGTTGGTATTGGATTTTGTTCTCAGCAGAGTCTGCTTGGGATTCCCTCTGCCCCTCCCCACCATGCTCATTTGTTCTCTTTCTCTCTCTAAAAAATAAATAAATACATCTTTAAAAAATAAAATAAATTTACTGTAAGATAATTAGTCACTCCCACTGACATATTTACCAACAAGTCACAATCATATAAATTCCATAAAATCTTCTCAATGATAAAGACATTGGAAATGATTTAAATATAAGAATTTTAAAATATGTATTTGTATCATAAACTGCCAAAGATAAATTTTTCACTTGTAATTCCTTTATTGTACTTGGGGTAAATGAAGAACAGACTATATTGCATATTTTCTCTTTTCCAAGTGATGAACAAAACACTTTTCAAGTGTGATCTCACCTAATACATATAACATTTCTTAAGGAGGATAAACTTGACAGGTAAAGACTCTCAGAAAAGTCAAGCAATTTGCCCAAAGTTACAGAAAGAGAATTTAAACTCAGGTCTACCTAATAGTAGAAACTATACTCCTAGCTTCATGTGAAAAATGCCACCTAGAAAAGAAATAACAGTTTGCACAAGTCATTCAGATAATTAGTGACCGGGATAGACATCCAGGCTGTGTTCTGATTTCCAAATGGGGAACCTACACGCCCCCCTTCAGTAAGGGGTAGTATGTGTGCCAGTGTAAGAGCAGGATCTGTGAGCCAGGATGCCTGGGTTCCTATCTGGACTCTGCCACCTAGTAAGCATTGCAATCTTAGGCCTTTTTTTTTATCAGGACTGAGATATTGATACTAATACAATATTGTGTCAATTCACATACTAAATACAGTGTAACAATCTTACTCATGTTTTCTCCAGTATTACTTATACTCATGTGTATATGTATGCATGTACTTTGTACTATACAATTTTATCACATATGTGGGTTTGTGTAGTCACCACCAGAGTTAAGATATTGGACAGTTTCATCACCAAAAGGATCTCACACTTTGCCTATTTGCAACCATTCAGTGGTTTTTCTTTTAATCGTCTTCACATGGACTTTCACAGAGCAATTAAAAAAAAAAATTATGAGGTCCAGTCTTTCCATTTTTTCCTTTTATAAATTGTGCTTTTGGTATAAGGCTAAGAATCTATTGCCTAACCACACTCCTCAGATTTCTCTTATTTTTCCTAAAATGTTTAATTTCAGCTTTTGCATTTAAATCTATGATCCATTTTGTGGTTATTTTATATGAAGCACGGGGTTAACAATGAAGTTCATTTTTTTGTCCAATTGCTCCAGTATTATTTGTTGCAAATGCTGTCCTTCTGTCATCAAATTGGTTTTGCTTCCCTGTCAAAAGTCAGTTCGGTATATTTATATGGTTCTATTTCGTGTCTTCTGTTCCATTTATCTATATGTTTATGTCCCACATGTACCACATTGTCTTGATTATGGTAGCTATAATGTAAGCCTTAATACTGGATAGAATGATATCTTCTACTTTATTCTTCTTTGTCTCGTTGTTTTTGGGGTATTCTAGGCCTGTATCTTTCCATATAAATTTTATAATAATATTGTTTATGTCTATAAAAATCCTTACTGGGATATTGTTAGTAATTACATTTAACCTGCAGTTGGATTTGGGTAGAATAACTATCTATATTACTTTGAATCTTCCCTTCCAGGAATATGGTATTTCTCTCAATTCATTTAGGTCTTCATTGATTTCTTTCATTAGTATTTGATAATGTTCAACATACAGATCCTATGTGTATCTTTTTAAACATACATCCATATATTCTTTTTTTTCTGGATCAATTGTCAATCATACTGTGTGTTGAATTTCAGTTTCTTGTGTTTGTTAGCATATAGAATTGTGATTGATTTTTGTGATCTTGTATTTTGCAGTTTGCTGAATGCGCTTATTGTAGAACTTTTTTGTAGATTTCTCAAGATTGTCTATGCGAACAATCATGTTATCTGAGAATAGGACCATTTTATTCCTTCCTATCTCATCTTTATACCTTTTATTTTTATTTTCTTTCCTCACTGAAGTGGCTAGAGTGTCAGTGCTACATAGAATAAGATTGGTAAGAATGGACATCCTTGCTTGGTTCTTGATCTTAGCGGGAAAGCATCATTCAGTCTTCATTGTTAAATATGATGTTAATTGTAGGGTTTTTTTGTAGATGATATTTTATCAAGTTAAGACAATTCCCTGCTATCCCTGACTGGTGGAGAGTTTATACCATGAATAAGTGTTGGTTTTTGTTCCATGTACCATTAATGAATATTGGATTTTGTCAAATACTTTCTTAATGTCAATTGATATGACCATATACTGTGCAGGTACTGGTCTACTTGTGTGAGTTGTTGTTTCAATGATTTTGAGACCCTTTGCAGTGTTATTTTCACTTTTTTTTTTTAATCAGGTACCTCTGGGAATCTCATTAGTCCCTGCTGGTTATACCGATAAGGGAAGAAAGGCTTTTCTCAAGCTGTGTTGCCTGTTGTCTCTACAAGGGGGAGGGGAATCTTAGGCCCACAGTGACAAAGAGGTTTCCCGAACTAGACTTTGGTTGCTGTATCCTTCTTGCCAATTTCAACTGCTCAACTTAGTATCTCTTGTTGGAGAAGGGGAGTCATTTTTGCAAATTTTCGGCGGATACTATTTCATATATTAAGTTCAATGCTTCCACAAGATGATTGTCTGGAAGGTAGATACACTCTGCTCTTCAAAACCAAGTAACTCCACCATATCCATACAGAAATGCAGTGGATGAAACCAAGGTAGGCATTATCTAGACCATTAGTAAAGTTAAAATTGCACAGTCCATTTTCTGTCTCTTTGGTTAATGTTCTATTGAAATAGAAGTTGATTTTGATTGAATTGATCTACCTGAGATCTACATCTAAAGAATTATAGGATAAACTGTAAATCTCTTTTTCATCTTGTAAATGTACACAGGGTAAAATTGTTGGTTAATGACTTTTTTAAAGCAAAAAAATATTAGGGGCACCTGGGTGAGTCAGTCGGTTAGGCATCAAATTCTTGATTTTGGCTCAGATCATGATCTCAGGGTCATGGGATCGAGCCCCCCATTGGGCTTCATGCTCAGTAGGGAGTCTGCTTGAGATTCTCTCCCCCTCTCCCTCCCCTCCCCCAATCTCTCTCTCTCTCAAATAAATAATAAATCCTTAAAAAAATAAAAGCAAAAAATGGAAAAAAGATATATTTATTTGGTTATTTATACACTTTCAATTTTAGCATTTTGTATCTTATATAAAATAATTTGTACAAGACATGACAAATGAAGGCAGACATGACTTAGTCAAATAATTACTTTTTTCAGCACATAAAAATTTTTAAAAAGCTAATTTTAAGAATCTGGTTTAATTTCTTCACCACTTCTTAATTCTTATCCCAACAGAGAAATGATGTAACTTACCAAAACTTTTTAAGGAAACTTTTCTAGAGTGACTGTTCTCATATTTGACTCTGCAGAAAACTAACCTGAAGATGTTTCTATTAAAAAGAAAAGTCCCCTGTAAACACTGCTCAGTATAATCCCCTCTCCATAAAATTCATATGGCACATCAACATAAGAAAGACTTTGAGGACTCTTCCAAAAATGAAATGTATTTAACTTTGTATTTAATGTTTTATTTCCAAAATGTATTTTATCATTAAACAGTGTGTTTGTTTTTTACATATGACATTTACAAATTACTAAAGAAGATAGAAAATAGAGTAACTGGGAACTAAAACAAAACAAATAAGCCAAGAACCTTGGAAAAGAACGGGAAACCCTGCTTCATGAAGTTTTCTATTTACCAAGAATGCCTTAATGCTTCCCTAAGTTTGATCACACTGTAGACAAGCTTCTTCCTTATTCTAGACCCTGAATTCCCCTTTCTTAAGTATTTTCTTTAGAAAACTTGCAAATTTTAAGTTTTTTCTCTGCCCTTTTGAGATATAGGTAAGTCTTTTTAAAAGCCTCAGTTTTACAAACTAGGAAAGTCTTTCTCAGAGACATGAGGGCCACCCTTTTGAAATGCAGTCATCAAATAAATTATCCCTATCCCATAGTCTCTGCAGGAGGATAGCAACTGAACTTTCCTGGGCACCAATTAGCAAACACAGATGGTCTAATCACAGATGAAAATATCTACAAAATTAGGAGATAATGTGTTAACACATCCCATTGATCAACCTCACTTCCTAGTGTGCTTCAGCACTTTTCTTTTAGCTCACTCCACTCCTGAAAACCCTCCTGCCCTTTGTTTCAGCAGCTTTGAGTTCAGACTTAGGTCACCTCTCTCTGTCTTATTTCAATAGTTTTGAATAAAGTCGTCCTTGACTGTTTAACTTTGTCCAGTGAAATTTTTGCTTTGACACTGTTGACTCATTTTTGCCCCAGTTCTAATCCCATGGTTACTTAAGAAATCAATATAAAGTAGTTGGGTCCTAGGAGTCAGATTAGGGTAGGACAACAAAAGTAGGTAGACAAACAATAGAGAACAAATTTGGCAAAGTATTTAAGAGAGAACTGAGGAGGCAGGAGCCATAGAGACAAGCTGTAAATAATTTCTAAAGAATAGGAGTCAAGACAGAAGTGTAGAATTAGAGCAGACCAGAAACCAGTAAAAAGTGTCCATAATGATGGTTCAGTATAATAATCTCTCCATTTAGGAAATGTAATTTTAAAAAATCAAATTTAAGAATTTGGCTTATCTTTGATACATTCTCTAATATTCCTTCCCTCCTGTCTTGATCTTGTATACTATTGAGTTACAGCAATCTGATATGACCTTTTCTACTGACTCTTTTTTGTTGTTGTTATCAGAAATTTCCTGCCAAAAAAAAATTGGATTTCAAGCTAAGCCAGTGGTTTTTATCAGCAATGCAAAAAGTCTCTTATTCCTATACTTAATTTAGCTCTGATTCTATAAAAAAATACCTACAGTTCTATTAATATTATTTTTTTTTTGCTTTATTTTCTGTGTAAAATTGCAAAGGAAACTTAAAATTGAGATTTTTTTAAATTTGTTTAATATTGTTTTGTTTTCTTGCGGAAATTCTGAATTTTATTTCCATGTCCTGATTTCCAATGACTTTACACTATGTTGAAATGTTATACAGATTTTCTCAATAATTTCACTGTGAACTTAAATGTAATCAAAAGACCTATCTCATGTCAAAACATTTTAAACCTCTTTACTAATTATTAACAAAAACTAAATGTAAGTTTTGTAAATAAAACTGTCATGTCATCATGAACTATTGTTTTATTTCATCATGAACTGGTATTTTTATTTTTTTTACTTAAGATATTATTTATTTTTATTTTATTTGATATATATAGAGAGAGCACAAGCAGGGGGAGTGGCAGGCAGAGGGAGAGGGAGAAGCAGGCTCCCAGCCAAGCGGGGAGCCTGACATGGGGCTCGATCTCAGGACCCCAGGATCATGAGATGCTTAACCGACTGAGCCACCCAGGCACCCCTTATATTTTTTTATTGTTTGACATATAGCATTATATTACTTTCAGGTAATGATTCAATATTTATGTATCAGTAATCAAAAATCTCCCAAAAACAAAAGTCCAGGGCCAGATTACTTCCCAGGGGAATTCTACCAAACACTTAAGGAAGAGTTAATACCTATTCTTCTCAAACTGTTCCAAAAAATAGAAATGGAAGGAAAATTTCCAAACCCATTCTTTTTTTTTTTTTTAAAGATTTTATTTATTTATTTGAGAGAGAGAGAATGAGATACAGAGAGCAAGAGAGGGAAGAGGGTCAGAGGGAGAAGCAGACCCCCTGCTGAGCAGGGAGCCCGATGTGGGACTCGATCCCGGGACTCCAGGATCATGACCTGAGCCGAAGGCAGTCGCTTAACCAACTGAGCCACCCAGGCGCCCTCCAAACCCATTCTTGTAGGTTAGCATTACCTTGATTCCAAAATCAGACAAGACCCCACTAAAAAAGAAGAATTAAAGGCCAATATCCCTGATGAACATGAATGCAAAAATTCTCAACAAAATACTAACAAATTGAATCCAACAGTACATTAAAAGAATCATTCACCATGATCAAGTGGGATTTATTCCTGGGCTGCAAGGTGATTCAAAATTCATAAATCAGTCAGTGTGATATACCACATTAATAAAAGAAAGGATAAGAGCCATATAATCCTCTCAATAGATGCAAAAAAAAAAAAAATTTCTGGTGGAGTACAGCATCCATTGTTGATAACCCTCAACAAAGTAGGGATAGAGGGAACATACCCCAACAGAAAGACCCACAGTTAATATCATCCTCAATGGGGCGTAACTGAGAGCTTTTCCTCTGTGTCAGGAACAAGGCAGGGATTTCCATTCTCACAATTGTGATTTAACATAGTACTGGAAGTCCTAGCCTCAGCAATGAGACAACAAAAAGAAGTAAAAGGCATTCAGGCTGGCAAGGAAGAAGTCAAATTTTCACTCTTCACAGATGACAAGATACTCTATGTAGAAAACCCGAAAGATTCCACCAAAAAATTGCTAGAACTGATACAAGAATTCAGTAAAGTTGCAGGATCCAAAATCAACATACAGAAATCTGTTGAATTTCTATACACCAATAATGAAGCAGCAGAAAGAGAAATCAAGAAATTGATCCCATTTGTAATTGCACCAAAATCATAAGATACCTGGAAATAAACCTAACCAAAGAGGTAAAGGATCTGTACTCTGAAAGCTATAGGACTCAAAGAAATGGAAAAACATTCCATGCTCATGGATTGTAAAACCAAATATTGTTAAAATGTCTATACTACCCAAAGCAATCTACAGATTTAATGCAATTCCGATCAAAATACCACCAGCATTTTTCACAGAGCTATAACAAACAACCCAAAAATTTGTATGGAACCACAAAAGACCCTGAATAGCCAAAGCAATCTTGAAAAAGAAAAGCAAAGCTGGAGGCATCACAATTCTGTACTTCAAGTTATATTACAAAGCTGTAGTGATCAAGAAATTATCAGAAGTTTATGATCAAGACAGTATGGTACTGGCACAAAAACAGACACTTAGAGGTCAATGAACAGAATAGAAAACTCAGAAATGGACCCACAACTATATGGTCAATTAATCTTCAACAAAGGAAAGAATATCCGGTGGAAAAAAAGACAGTCTCTTCAACAAATGGTGTTGGGAAAACTGGACATCAACATGCAGAAGAATGAAACTGGACCACTTTCTTACACCATATACAAGACTAAATTCAAAATAGATGAATAATTCTCTCTGATGAAAACATAAATGGGATTTTAAAAATCTCTTTCAAACTGCTGCTTTTATGCTGGTCTCTGGGGCAAGCAAGTCCACATGCAAGCCCTTTAAGAGAAGTATCTCAACTCCTTACAGCCCTTTGGGTCTCCTAGACATGATCCCCAGTGATCTTAAAGCCTGACATTTTGAGGGCTCATCTCTCCATTGCTGGTCCTGAAGTTCGGGGTGCTTGATATGGGGCATGAACCCCTCCCTCCTCAGGAAAAAGCCCTGGATTTCTGAGATCCTTCCTGATTGTGGTCACTATGCCAGGGGTAGGGATTCTGGAGAAACCAAACTGCTGCCTCTCCCACCAGTCCTGATGTGGACCTTTTACTGTTTGTTGTGAAGGAGCTGTTCATCTCATTTTCAAGTCCTTTTCAGAGAGAATTGTTCCACGTGAGCTGTAGACCTGGTGTGTCTGTGGGAGAAAGTGAGTTGAGGATTTCTCTATGCCACCATGTTGGACAATGAACATGTGTCCTTCTCCATAAAGCAAAATTGAGACTTTAAATGATCCTAAGATATGATCACAGTATGTTGCTTAAAATGTGTGTGTATAGTTATATATATATATATATATATACATATATATTAGAAAAATATATATGTGTATATATATATATACATATATATATATATATCTGTATTATATAGTTAGTTAGAGGAAGGGGGCAAGAAAACTTCTCACAGGGAGCATGATTTTAGAAAATGATTTCTGAAAGAGAAATAGCTGGTAGCAATCTGTGTGACCAACTTTGAGAGCCAGTACTATACTGGAGAAAAGATGGAACCATGGGGCTTCTATAATTGATAAAGTGTTACTGCTGGAAGTGGAAGTATGACCAATAAATACTAAAGGGCCTTGGGGATATTATGGTTGGGAACACCTAAGATATATTATTCTTTTCTTCCTCCTTTCCTATGTTTGCCTACCTTGCTCTATCAATGGCATTTGTTTATTTTATAAAAATTAATCTGTCTAATAAAAATATATCAATTCCATATAAATGGAATGCCTACTGAATACCTTATAGTAACTCAGAATAAAGTAAAATACACCACAAGTTCTGCTTCAAGGAATTTAGCATTAAGTTAGGGAAATCTGCTGAAGAATCAAAGCATGGGATATTTACCATTATCCCTTACAGAATCTGAAGCCCAGGGAACTCAAGTAACTTGTCCAAAATAACAACAAAATGTAGCAGAGCTTTGGTTTTAACCTAGGTCTCTTATTTAAAATTTACAGACCTGACCACATTTAAGGATTTTGATGTTTATTTTTTTAACTTATAATTTTTATTGTTATGCTAGTCACCATACAGTACTTCATTAGTTTTTGATGTAGTGTTCTATGATTCATTGTTTGCATATAACACCCAGTGCTCCATGCAATATGTGCCCTCCTTAATACCCATCACTGGGCTCACCCATCCCCCCACCACCCTCCCCTCTAAAACCCTCAGTTTGATTCCCTGAGTCCATAGTCTCTGATGGTTTGTCTCCCCCTTGGATTTCCCCCCTTCATTTTTCCCTTCCTTCTCCTAATGTCCTCCATGCTATTCCTTATGTTCTACAAATAAGTGAGACCATATAATTGTCTTTCTCCACTTGACTTATTTCACTTGGCATAATCCCCTCCAGTTCCATCCATGTTGATGCAAATGATGGGTATTCATCCTTTCTGATGGCTGAGTAATATTCCATTGTATATATGGACCACATCTTCTTTATCCATTCGTCTGTTGGAGGGCATCTCAGCTCTTTCCACAAGTGATTCAATCAAAACAAACAAACAAACAAACAAACAAACAAACTTTTATTCCCCCTATTTTTTCTCATTAATTGACCCAATCCACTTGGAAGTTCCTCATAGAGCAAAATAAGGGCATCTCGGCTCCTTCCACATTATTTTGTGTGATTGAGTTGTTAAATGCACTTACATTTTCTGTTTATATATACCAAAGTTTGGGAATGATTTAAGTTGGAAATTATTTGAGAAAATTTACATTTAAATGTAAATTAAGAATTAAATGGACTTAGATTGTGTGGAGATTTAGAGAACAATGTTGCTAATAAATTGTACTCAAGAGATGAAACAGAAAGTATGGATTTGCTTCATATGTATTAATTACCTGCATAATATTTGCACCTTAGGGATTATTATGTGTAAACAGATAGCAACACCAGGTATTTAAGATGGTGGCCCTCAAGTGAAAGGTTTGGACGATGATGAATTGGTAAGGATCAACAACGATTAATCAAGGGTTGAGCAAGTGCAGCATAGGTCACATTAGGGATGTTGATGGCAGTCCTGGAGCAATATTCAGCAAATATCTGATCATTTCCAACATTGTTTCTTGGTTTATGGAGGTTTTCTTTTCGAAAAAGAATGATAAAAGAAGAACCTCTACCTTCCTCCTTAGCTTCTTTAATATATGCTTTCCTAAATTCAAGGACCATATCACTTTTAATACTCACTAGGAGTCTTTCCTTAATATTAAAGCTGACAAGAATCTCTCCTTTCATGGAAGAACTCCTGCGTTTATACTCAGAATCAAAATTTAATATTCATTTATTCTTTTTCAATAAATTTACTTATGCAATAAATACTGTTGAGCATGCTACTTTATGCCAGAAGAGTTAGATAAGAAAGGAAGCAGGGAAGAGCATTTCCAACAAAAAAGAGATCACAAACAAAGACTTGGGAATGTTAGGTGTATGCATTGTAGGCTAGGGGAGCAGAGAAGTGTGATGGGGCAGCTTTTCACAGGAAACCCAGAAAGGCTTCAGAGTAAACGTAATGCTTTGTAAAGAAACTGGAACATTTATCTCAGTCAAGAGTGAACGTTTATTAAACAGAAATTAAAAGTAAGGCAAATTGGAAAGATCCAGAAAGCTTCATGAGGGATGAATAGGTTACTTGTATTAGATAAAATTAGCCTTATTCTGAGTAATAGAACACTCAGAATAAGAGTGACTTAAACAACATAGAGGTTTATTCCTTGTTCTAGTACACATAAGCAGTCCCTTGCTACTACCATAGCTCTGTAATTATCGGGGACCCAAGATACTTCCATATTGCTGATCCATTATATTTAATTCACAGCTGCCAGCTCCCAGGCCAAGATGGCTATCCCATCCCAACCATCAAATCTGGGTCCTAATCAGTAGAAGGACAAAGTGGCAGAGGGAAGACGCTTACAGTATATTTATTTTTGTTTGTTTCATCTGTGTGTGTGTGTGTATGTGCATGAGTGTCTACTGGGTTTTAGTTCCAGGCACTGTGTTAGGCCCTTATATTATAAGAATGAGAAATACTGACTCCATATGAACTGATTCTAAATGGAAGGAAGTAATTAGTTTTTATATACATTCACATCCAGACACCTAAGCATACATATTTAATAGGTTAAGCATTGGTGGTGAAGCAGAAGGAGAGATCAGAGATAATATACCAGAGGTGATATGTATGTGTACGCATCTATGTAGTCAACCATGTGAATAGCAGAGACATTAGAAAACCACACTTGGTGGAAATGATCATAAGATTTCTTTTGTACATGCTTGTTTGAGGTGACATTCATATATCTAAGAGAAAATTTTAGGTGATCAGGAGCTAAGAGGAGCAATCAGGGCTATAGATGGAACTATTAGTGGCATTGACATAAAGAAAATAATTGAACTGTGCTGATTTATGACATAGCTTAGAGTGAACCTATGAGGTGAGAAGAAGAGTAGGGATTTGACTGCCTACTCATACTCCCAGCACAAACTTGTCCCACATAAACCCTCACCTTCAACTTTAGCCATTAGCAATATCTCAGTAGACCAAACACAGAGTTGTGTACCTCAGCATGCTGGTTTCTGACTCTTTGGTGTCCAATGACTGGAATATATTAGGTACGTAATCATTGTTGCCTGGCTTATTAACTTGATTCACTTAAGCACATATTTATGGATAGGTTGTTACAAGTGCAGTACTATGCTGTAACTAGGCATAGCAAATTACTGTCCTTGACCCTAAGAAGCTCATAATCAAGAGTGGGGAATTCCCCAAAATATATCTAGAGATAAGCCTCAAGGTAATCCAAGCTAGATATAACATGTATATGTGTGAGGTTGCAGGTTTATTTATTTTGGAATGAACTTCTATAAATCAACAGATACCCAAAGGTATCTGCAACTCATCAAACGTTGAGAATGAGAACAGGGTACTATGGGAGCCCAGATTGAGGCACCTTGAGGGACTTTAAAACTGGGATCACGGGGTGCCTGGGTGGCTCAGTCAGTTGAGCATCTAGCTCTTGATTTCAGCTCAGGTAATGATCTTGGGGTTGTGGGATCCAGCCCTACATTGGGCTCTGCGCTGGGTGTGGAGTCTGCTTGAGATTCTCTCTCTCCTTCTCCCTCTGCCCCCAAACCCCAGCTTTCTCTCCCTCTCTAAAAAAAAAAAGCTCGGATCAGGAGAAGGCTACGTGCAGGAGCTGGTACCTGCCTAACTAGAAGGAAGTCAACCAAGGAAAAGGAAAGTGACTCCCAGAAAGGCAAAGGCACTGATACAGAGCATATCTGTGGTGAGCTGTAAGCTCTTCCTTTTAGCCAGGACATAAATCAAAATGAGAAAGGTGGGGAGTTTAACAGGGGGTGAGGGGACAAATGATGGAAGGCCTTGTATGTCATATGAAGTGTAATGAGACCGATGGAGGACCATCGAAGGACTATATGTAAATCAGTAATATAGACCTATACATATGAAGAATGGATTGAATGAGGTGAGGATGCAGCGAGGTTCGTTGGGATATGGCCATGAAGTGGGGATTCCGGCACGACCACCACTATGGGGAGATCACATGGGTCCATGTTGTCCCTCTGGTGCCCTTATAGCAGGTCTGAAGGCAGTCATTGAACCACGTGCACACACTGCTCTATCTGCTTTAAGCTTTCAGAAATTAGAACATTTAGTTAAACTGTTAGAATTTATTGAATGAATGAAGTTTGTGTGGGAGACTGTTATTCAGACACACATTTTTAAATGCCAACAGCAACTTAATCTTCTTACCCAAACATGAAGTAATTCAAGGCCAGAAATTGTTTCCTCCAGCCTTTTCCTCCTGTAGGTTGCCACATGACTACAACATGTATTTCTAAAATGACAAATTCCTTCCCAAGGGAAAACAAACCAAGAATAAGGCTCAAGGAAAGCAGTTCTCTACAATTGCACACTGAAGGATCAAATTGTCCTTTTCTCATGCAAATGAAGTCCTGTTGGAGCAGCAGAGCATTACTCCATAAATCATTCTGTGCTCTTGAGCAAACTTAATGCTGTTCCAAATGTGATGCTATGGGTGTGTTTAATTGAGCACGAACGAAGTGGTACAGCTGGCTGAGCTTAGTGCACACTTGAACCTTGAACTTCTCCCCCGATTAGAGCATGTGTGCTGTGCTGACGCATATTTGCTTAGTTATTAACTAAAACTCTCTCCATTATACTCTGAGCTACTTGAGGGCAGGAATGAGGACAGAGTCAAAATGACAAAGTAATTTTAAATGATAATAGTTCCTATTTATTTATGAAACTATATATATTAAGCACTTTGAATTCATTATCTTGCTTAAATTTCTCATAGCAACCGTTTGAGGTCTTCTTATTCAAATGGGGAAACTGATGTGTGAAGAATTTGTGTAGCTGAATCTTGGTCTCGTGGGTATTGATACATAAGGGTAAGATTCGAATTGAGGTCATTTGTCTTCAGACCAGTACATATAAAACTGTTTTCCTTGCTAAGAATCAGACACCAGGTTTCAATGTTAGTGATAACCCTTACCACCTTGGGGCGCCTGGGGGGCTCAGTTGGTTAAGCGTCTGCCTTCAGCTCAGGTCTTGATCCCAGCATCCTGGGATCGAGCCCGGCATCGGGCTCCCTGCTCAGGGGGAGTCTGCTTCTCCCTCTGCCCCTCCCCCCACTCATGCTCTCTCTCGCTCTCTCTCTCTAGTAAATAAAATCTTAAAAAAAAAAAACAAAAAAAACCCCTTACCACCTCTGTGAATGGACAAGGCAACTATTAACTGTATTTTGACAAATCAAGAAAGATGTTAAGTAATTTGTTTCAGATCTCATACTTAGTGACATGGCTGGGCTCCATCTGAAAATTAAGTGTTTTTTTGTTGTTGTTTTTTTTAATTTAAGGACAACATCACGTCCAATAGTTGGTATGATAATTGTTATAAGGCAACACAATGGTACTTAATTTTAGGCATCTATGACTGGAATGCATTGGAGAAAATTTTGTCAGTGTTTACTCAAGGTGGAAGTTGATTTCTCCCGTCAAAGGCTCCAGATGTGCATTCACACCCCTCGTACCTCAGGGAGGAAAATGCAATGCAGGGACTTTGTCCACTCCCATCTGTAAACCTTCCTACTTGTACATAGCATGCCATCTCCTTCAGATTGCACATTACAAGACACATAATTGCCTCTTTTCTCTTCTGTCTTATCTATTTGCTTTATTGGATCTTTCTTAATAGGATTTCATGTGCAAAGTTTTTTTTCTTCATTACTGTAAATATAACATATTTGGAACATATTTCCTGTGGAATGGGAGCAGAGAAATTATTCAATACTAAGTAGTATGAAACATGCGAACATTTTTGCATCATTTTTCTGCTTCTATTATATAGAAAAATTTCCAAGTATATTCTCTGTCTTTGCAATTCCATAGCCTCTCTCCATAATCTCTCTTGAGCCTGAGAGGCCCCGAGTCTTTATATTTGAAACTGGGTTTTTATATTTGAAACTATCATTGTTCAGGTTATCAATTACTGCTACTTGCCAAATCCAGTGTTAAATTCTTAGTCATCATACCACTTGACCTTTAGCAGCATTTGACACATTGCTAAGCCTTTCCTCTTTGAAATTCTTTATGTAGTTTCAAGGGTCCTCTTCCTTGCTGGCTCTTCTACTCTCTCCTGCTTACTTATTTTCAGTATTCTCTTCTGGATCTTTCTCAGTTTCATTACTTCTTAAAACATTGTGGCTTAATCCTTGATCTTTTCTCTGTCTCTTTCTCAGTCTCTCTCTCTTTCTCTCTCTACATATGTATATACCTATATTTCCTGTGGAATCCTACCCAGTATTATGGCTTTATAAAGTCATATCTCCAGCTCTGATTTCTCTCCTGGATTCTAGTCCCATATTTCTAATTACCTTTATTATTTCTCATGGCTGTCATAACAGATTACCATAGACTAGGTTGTTTTAAACAAGAGACAGTTATTCCCCAACAGTTCTGGAGAACAGGACTCTAAAATCTTAGTGTCAGCGGGGCCACCCTTCCTCTGGCATCTCTAGGGGAGAACGCTGCTTTTCTCCTCCAGCTTCTAGTGGCTCCAGGCTCCCCTTGGCTTGTGGCTGCGTGACTGCAGCTCTGCCTCCAAGTTTACAAGGCCTCTTCTGTTTCTCTCGAATCCTCCCTCCCCCGCCTTTTACTCATCAGGATGTGTCCCTGGATTTAGTTTCTACCCGGATGATCCATGGTGATCTCATCTTGAGGTCCTTAACTCATTTACATCTAGAAGAACTCTCTCTCTCTCCTTTTTTTTTTTTTTCCAGATAAGGTCACATTCATAGTTTCTGGGAGTTGGATGTATATTTGGGGAGGCGGGGCTTCCTTTAATCCACAATAGTCTGTCTTATGACCTCCCGCCAAATTCTTGTCCAACTCCCACGCAGCATACATCACATCATCCCCAGCATCCAAAAGTCTCAGCTCATTAGAGTATTAACTCTAAGCCCAAAGTCCTATGTAAATGTCATAAACTGCAAAGTCCCAAATGTATTCATCAGAATCATTTAACTCAAGTATGGGTAAGAACCTGAGTAGAATCCATCTTGAGCAAAATTTGTCTCCATCTAAGGACCTGTGAAACTGGAAACCAGAAAGCAAGTTATCTGCTCTCAAAATTCAGGCCAAAGAGGGGGGCTCCCTTTCCAAAAGGAAGAAAATGAAAAGAATAAAGAGGTCACTGGTTTCACTAAGTTCAAACTCAAGCAGGGCAAATATCCTCAGATTTCCAAGCTTGTAAGTAATCCTCTGGCTTTAGGCTCTGCCCTCTGGGCCTGTGGAGGCTGCATCTCCCGGACCACAGTGGCTCTCCCAGCTCTGAGCCATTATGACAATTTATCACAGTAGATATAAATATCAAATATACCACTTTCCAATATCTTCACTTAAAATCATATTAAACAACACTTGACCTGTATCTCTTCCCCACCAAATTTATTTCTCACCAAGTATTTCCCATGACAGTAAATGGCAATAATTCCTTTAACTGTTCTGACCAAAAACTCTGAGTCATCTCTGGCTCCTCTATGTCTTTCATATTACACATTAAATCCATCAGCAAATCCTGTTGACTGCCTCCAAAACTCTCTGAATTTGACCACTTTGAGGTATACCTCTGACATTACACCTATGGTACGGATTTCTTTGTTTTTCAGCAAGTGGACGTTCAAGGTCTGAACCTTGTCTCATAATTCTTTGAATTCTTTGTTTGGTGATTTCCCACACCCACCTCATTACTTTTCCATATCATACATCTCTGGTCTCCGCAAAGGACACATGTGTGACGGTATTTTGTGAGCTGCAATAGCATGGTGTTCCCACACTCACTGGCTTGATTTATAATGTAAAGGAGCAAGAATGTTAATTGGCATCTGAAATACTTCCTATGAGAATTAATATAAAAACTCATGAGAAGAGATAGCACCCTCCTGGTCACCCAGATCTATACTTGACCTCCAGAAATCTCTCATCAGAAAAGCAAGTAGAGACCTTTTAGAAATCATGTCGCATGATTCTCTCTGCTTGAAGTCCTCTAGTACCATTACTGGAGTATATTCATTTAGAAAACATGTATGTGTGCTATTGACAGAATAATAATTTTAAATAAAAAATTACTAATATTTTTTGAGTGTATGCTAGGTTCTGGCTGGTAAGCATTCATCCATTCATAATCATTCATTCCTAATTGTATAATATCCACTAAGTGCCAGGCACTCTAGCAGACATTTGTGATTCCATAAACATGATAAACAATTAGTAAATAAAACATATGATTTCATTTTAGGATGATTGTAAAGAATTAAATTAAAGCAAAGTTAAAGACCATAAAGGGATTGCGAATTTGATGATGCTGTTTCATATAAAGTGGAATTGGCCCTAATCTTCCCATATTATATTATTTTACTCAATCTTTACAACAACTTTGAAAAGTAGGTATTATAATTTGCAATTTAAAGATACATTTACTGAAATTTAGTGAGGTTAGTAATGTGCCCAATACCATACAGCCAGTGAAAGCATAATCAGAAAATGACTTCTCTATTTTTTGTTTTATTTTATTATTTTATTTCTTCCAAATATGTATACTGCCAAATCATTCAGACTAGGAATTGTGCCTTATTTATTCAGGATTCAACAATAGTATATTACCGTTCTTTACCAAAAAGAGCTTACAATATCCCTATTTATCTATCTATCATCTATCTATCTATCTATCTATCTATCTATCTATCTATCTATCACTTATTTATCATAGCTCATATAAGAAAACCCACTATTTTTCGGGATCTTTGATCAAACATGGTTATTTTTTTTCCATTCAAAGTTATTAATTCTTATCTATATTCCTTGAATAGCAAAACTTTTGCCTTAGTAGGTAGATGGCATGACCAAGTAAAAGAAGAAAACAGAAACAGGAACAGATTTCGATGTAAAATAATCTTGGGATTCAATCTCCACTTACCAGATGTATGACACTGAAGTAGTCACGTACCCTATTTGTTTCTTAACTTCCACATATGAGTGAAGTCATATGGTATTTGTTTTTCTCTGACTTACTTATTTCACTTAGCATTGTACTCTCTAGCTCCATCCATGCTTTGCAAATAGTAAGATTTCATTCTTTTTATGGCTGAGTAATATTCCATTGTATATATATACCACATCTTCTTTATCCATTCATCTATCGATGGACACTTGTGCTGCTTCCATAGTTTGGCTATTATAAATATTACTGCAATAAACATTGGGGTGCATGTATACCTTTGAATTAGTGTTTTTGTATTTTGGGGGTAAATACCCAATACTGTGATTACTGGATCATAGAGTAGTTCTATTTTTAACTTTTTGAAGAACCTCCATACTGTTTGTACCCTATTGGTAACTGAGGTTCCTCAGTTGAAAAATGGAGGAGAGAATGCTTACCTCTAAGTGTTTTTATGATGCTTAAATGACACAATAGGTATTCAATGCTTAACAAATAGTAGGTATTCAGTAATTAATAGTTCTTTGACTTTTAATGGGAAAAGTATGTTTCAGTTTCCTTATCTATAAAATAGGGATAATAATGTCCTCTTCTTAATTGAGCTGTTTTGAAGATAAATAAGATAGAATATGTACTGGGGGATCTTCGGTGGCTCAGTTGGTTAAGCGTCTGACTCAGAAACCAGACTCTGGTCCTGGGATCCAGCCCAGCCTCAGGCTCCATGCTCAGCAGGGAGTCTGCTTGATATTTTCTCTCTCCTCTCCCTCTGCCCCTCCCCGCCTTGTGTGCATGCTCTCTCTCTCTCTCTCTCTCTCTCAAATAAATCTTTTTAAAAAATAGAATATGTACTGTACTTAGAACCTAGAAAATACTAATAAGTGTTAAACCCCAGTTTGAGATTTTTAATACTTAGCAGTCATTCTGTTAGCTGCTTATAACTCTTAAAATAAGTCTGAATTGAGACACTGTTTGATCATTGCTTTTTACAGGTGAGGGAACTGAGGCATAGAGAGATTGATTCTGTGTCATGTCTCACTGGTGACTCTCAAGTTTACACAGATGAGTGATAGAGTTACAACTCACATATATAGGCAACCTGCCCCCAGCATTTGCATTTTTAAGGATATTTTCTGCTGTCTTGTGTAGAAGGAATGTGGCAGCCAGAATGCCAAATTACCATGTTAGTCCTTCTTTAACTCCAGAATTTTCATCTATATAAACTGAATGTCAGCAACCAACAGGATTTTGCAAGGAAAACCTTTTGATTTCTATTAAAGTCTTACTTTTTTGGTTGTTTGGTTGTGTTGAATTAAGAAAGAATGTGAGGGGAAAAGAAAAGAAAGAATGTGAGGAATGAAGGCTTAATTATAGTTAATCATCAATTCCCTTAGTTGTCTCAAAAAAATCCTAATACATGTAAAAGAAATCTTGTATAATATCAAAGTTTCTGATCCTGTGTAATCTCTTAAGTTCTCAAGAGTAGCTATAGAAATTTAAATCCATTTATATTTTCTTAAGACAATGAAAATGGGGGTCATCATACTGTATAAAGTCATATTTAGAGATGAAACCTAAGATTATATAAAGAGCAGTGATGACTTTAGTGGTACAGAAATAAAGTTTCAAGATTCATGGAAGTCGTCAATATTGTTGCATGAGGAAATGGATCTCAGGAAAGAAAAAGGAGTTTCTCCAGGTCTTACAACTAGCCAACCAGAACAAGGACTTGACCCCATGTTCTATCCCCACAACCCTTAGTAGGTATGCCCTCTGAAATTAAGTTGTTTTCCTTCCCTGAGTCACACCATTCTTTATGTATATAAAGGTTGCAGTAATGCCTTCTTTGTAGGATTATTAGAAGGATCCACTGAGATTACGGACATGAGTTTTGTTTTACCTGTGAAATAACAAAGTTTGCTCATAATCACGGGTTTCAGTTAAAGCCATCTGATTATAATGGAGCACACCCATTAGATGGCTTCACTAACCAGGCTGTCTATAATGAGAACCGGAGGAAGAACTCAAGAGCAAGTGGTAGACTCATGCAAAGCAACAACGACACTTGGAGGCTGAGAAAGTGTGACAGTGATGATAGAACTGAAAAGTAAAACTCAGGCAAAATCAGGCTTGTCTGAGGGCTAGGAAACAGAGGGCAGGTCTGTTGAAGTTAAGAGAGCTGTTAGTGTCAGTAAGCTGTGTTTAACGAAGCAGTATCAATGTTGTGTATAGCACCTTAGCTATTTACCAACTAAGAAAAAACTGGGAACAACAGATGTAAAACTGTGAAAAGTCCTGAGGAAACCAGTAGATAAGAGTAAAACAACCAAGTCAGTTGTTAGAGCTACATCTTCAGTGCAGGTAAATGACATGGTATGCCATTTCGCTGGGCATCCTTCAGAATCTATTTTCTTTGCTCTATATAATATTGCATTTTCTTTAGATTTGAAAAAGATTCATTAATTTTGCCTTTGTTACTATAAGCATGTAATGGCATCTTTCTATAATGTATACTGACATCAACAGACTGATGTAACCTAATTCTGCCCCTGGGGCCATCATCTATTGCCTCATCTCTATTATCTGATCATTGTGTTTTATTCTCTGCCCACAGACAGTCTACACTGATGTGCTTATTGTGTCTTCCAAAAGAGGTAAAACAGTCTTGGAGGCAAATATCAGAAGTTCCGGATATTAAGAGAAATCTCCCATGAACCAGAATAAAAGTCATTTCTTTAATCATAATGGATTGGAATGTCATTGCCAAAATTCACCAAGTTGTTTATGATACTGATTCAGAGTAATTTACCCCTCTGGATAAATGACAAGGTAACGAGATTATAACTGGCATCCTCCCTGGTCTCTCTGCCTCCAGTCTGTGTTGCCTCTGGGCCAGGCTTTCCTCAGCTCAGCTGCCAGAGAGAAGGTACTAAGATGACAGTTGAATTGTCCCTCCAGGTCTCCAGGCTGAAACTCCCCTGAGAGACCACCACCGATTTGTAATAAAGTGCCACCTCCTTAATTTAGCAGTTAAGCTTATTCATCATCTGTTCTTCTTCTTCTTCTTTTTTTAAATCTTTCTTTGTAACTTCATCTTCCCTCAATTAACTACAGATGCTCTTTCCTCCAGTTTCTCACATTCTTCACTTTGGGCCATTCTTTTCACATGGATTTGTTTGTTACCTGCTTAGGGACCTCCTTCCTTGTTCTGGTTCTTCTTGCTCACAATGAAAAGCCAGTATCAGGCATCACTTTTTCCCAGGATTTCCTTGTCTTCCTTCAGTTCCTAGCATGATTCCAGAGACTAGCATCGTCAGTGACATGCTAAAGGTGTTTAGTGTTTGTATGCTGAGTGAAGAAATGGATGATGAACCAATGAAATCAGTCAATAATACACTGGCGTAAAATGTAAGATGTGTCCTGCTAAGCAAGAGAGTACTGGATGTTCCTACTTCATCTTTTTTTTATAGGATGAAAGGAAAGGAAGCAGTACAAAATTTCACTGCACAGAGTGATGGGAAAATACTTTTGACCTAAGAAAACCTTTTTTGTGTTAATCTCTTATGGGAGATGGGGAATCCTGGGAATGGATTGATGGAGGCTTCCACACTAATATTACTGATAACAAAGAAAAAAAAAAAAGCACTAGTGGCCTAAGGTTTATGTGCATTTTATATCCTTCAATAAATATGGTGGTTTATCATAGAATATTTGCTAATAAAAGCTCCTGAAATTTTTATTTTATGACCCCAGAACCTTGGAAAGTATCAGGTAAATGGGATAAATGTTTGTTGGTTAAGGAAATTAATTGAGTGATTGAACAAATTATATTTCTGTGAAACATATTAAAATTCTGGTCAAGAGACCAGGTATCAATATACATGAGTGGTGGTATCATGTGGTGCAGGTATCAATATACATGAGTTCTTTCCCTCACTATGCCTTGCTCTGTCTGTGTGACCTTGACTACTTCCAGAAGTCTCTTTAATTTCAGTGGCCCCCAGCCTAAATCTTGAATCTTGTGTTGATCCTTAAAAATTATAATTTTTTAAGGAACATTCATTCTCTCTCCTTATTCCACACAATTTCTCCAAAAGAATCTCATTACTAATCTCCTTATTCCAATATTTCTTAAATATATATTTTCAGCCTAGAACCTATGGCTATAATCCACTAAACAAGTATTTTTTATACTTTCCATGTGCTGCTGGGCACTGTCTTCCAAATATAACACAAATTTGAAATGTTCAAAAGTGAACAAATGATCTTTACCAAAAGAAGTTCCTTAGGCATATATTCTCTGTCCCAGTTAATGATAATGGAACCTGGTTGTCCAAGTGAGAAATCTGTCTTTTTAAGTTTCCATTGCTCCCCTGACATTCAATACATGCCATTCTAATGCCACTTTTTAAACATCATGCAAAGCCACCCCTTCCTTCTTCTCTAGATTCACAACTACTGATTAAACTCCAACCTCTATAAACATTTTTCAGTGCAAGGACATGGATGGAACTAGAGGGTATTGTGCTAAGCGAAATAAGTCAGAGAAAGACAATTATCATATGATCTCACTCATAGGTGGAATTTAAGAAACAAAACAAAGGATCATAGGGGAAGGGAGGGAAAAATAAAACAAGATGAAATTAGAGAGGGAGACAAACCATAAGAGATGCTTAATCATTGGAAACAAATAGGATTGCTGGAGGGGAGGTGGATGAGGGGATGGGTAACTGGGTGATAGGCATTAAGGAGGGCATGTGATGTGATGAGCACTGGGTGTTATACAAGACTGATGAATCACTGAACTCTATATCTGAAATTAATAATACACTATATGTTAATTAAATTTAAATAAAATGTGACTGAAATACAAAACAAAAAACAAAAACAAAATAAAACCACTCCTCAAGGTCTCCCTGTCTCCGTTCAACACTATAATCCACCCTCTACACACTTGCCATGGTGTTCTTAAAAAAAGTAAAAAGTGTATGAACACACATATGGGCCATATAAGATTATGTCCCCTTCTTCCTTAAGATCCACAAGTATTTTCCTGTGGTTTTCACGGTAAAGTTCCAACTCCTGAGCACAGCATACAAGGCTCTCTAGGGACTGTCCTCCACTTCTATCTCCAGTATCCACTCCCGTTGCTCCTCAATTCAACCTGCAGAAACACCTGCAGTGTGTTTCAATATACCATGTTGTTTTATACTCCCATGGATTTTCATACACTCTCACTGCCGATCTAATGTGCTTTTCTCTCTCATTTTCCTGGTTAATTCCTGCTTATCTCCAAGATTACAGAAGGGAGCAATAAGTATCTATAGAACTGAACTGATTTAAAATGTCATATGGCAGGGTAGACAAAGCACTGTACAAATTATCTTTAAGCCAACATCCCATTTTCTTCTTTTTTCATTATAGTAGTATGAAGAATTGAAAAAGTTACTTAACCTCTTTGTATTTCCATATTTTTATACCTAAAATGGTATTTTTAATGCAAGGAATGGTAACCACTCTTTCATTTTAAAAATCCCAAGCATTAATGAGGGTAGAGTGACTCATTTTTATCTCATTACATGCTCAACAAACAAGTGTTTGAACTAATTCTGAAGCACAGAAATGTCATTTTGTACAAATAAAGATGTAAGCGTCAGTGATTAGTTTTCATTCTTACAGCGTAGGCATTGTGTTCTAATGGTTGTTGAGAGCTCTCACAGTACATTTTCCAGGATACAGAAAATAAAGAACCACACACTTTTTTCTATAAATGTTAACTGAAGAAAGAATATATACAGCAAAGGTCATTGATTAAACTGCCGTTACATGAAAGCAGACTAGAGAAGGAGTATATGCAATTAAAATCAAATTTCTACATTTTGATAACTCACCTTCTAGGACTTAAAATCTGTAATTATTTATAACAGTACCAGATTATCTACTATTGGGGAAAACATTTTGGTTTAGACAGAGCACAGAAAGGAAGATATAAACATTTCTAGCGTTGTCTTCTGAAAGGCTGCTCTGGACCTCCTTCTCTGTTACTTAGAGTGGATAAAACCCTCCTGTTTGCCAGCATTGACAAAGGACTCCCTCGGTGATGAAAAGTTACCAGGCAAATTGTAGTCTCCATTCAAATGCAATGTATTTTATGTTAAGAACTCATGAATGGATGGAATGCTGCTTTTATGTAAAACACATCAATTACAAAAAGGCCTTAGTAACTGCTCCTCTAGTTAAACTAAATTTGACTTTCAGAATTAACTGCGTTTGCTCTTTAAATGGATGTTTGGGAGTAAAGTTTTAGTGACCCTTCCAGTGGGGGTGAAAAAACTCAGATGTGAAAAGATTAAAATTGAATGAAGATGATACTTGCTTGATATAGTTTGACTACGCATCCAAAGAAAAAACAAAATCAGCGGCTTGAGTTCTACCAAAAAGTAACTGGACTGTATATACATTCATTTATTCATTATTTAATTTCCTTAGCCAGCCATTTAAAAAGATCCAGAGATAAAACCCACAAAAAGGTATTGAAAACTTAAGAACAGCCTTAACCCTTACTAAAGGTACCATGTTGATTATGAAAGTCATTTAGCATCTAAGTGTTTTAGTTTTTTTTTTTAATGTGCCAAATGGAGAATAAAAATCTATTAATGGGAAAAATACATTTATTATAGAAAAGTCCAACCCTCTTTCATCATGCCCGAGAACAGAAAAAAAAAAAAATCATAAGACTGAAGAAAAAGGACACAAATTTCTGGACAACTTGAGTTGAGAATTCTTGATTTAATAAGCATAGAGTTTAAAGATGCCTGTTCCATTAACTGTAGTCTTAAAATGTACTCTTTAAAATATCTTTTTTGTTTTTCTCTAATGAAATCGATGGGGTAAGAAAAACCCAAGGCCTTCTCCTCTTTAAAAGGGAGTTCCCGGGGCACCTGGGTGGCTCAGTCGTTAAGCGTCTGCCTTCGGCTCAGGTCGTGATCCCAGGGTCCTGGGATCGAGCCCCGCATCAGGCTCCCTGCTCGGCGGGAAGCCTGCTCCTCCCTCTCCCACTCCCCTTGCCTGTGTTCCCTCTCTCGCTGTGTCTCTCTCTGTCAAATAAATAAAATCTTTAAAAAAAAAGATAAAATAAAATAAAAGGAAGTTCCCTTAGACAGGTGATAAATGGCCATTGGAAGTCAAGCTATGGCTAAGATGAAGCAGGACTCATGATTTTAGGGGGAAAAAAAGTTCAGTATACTTTTTATTTTTTTTATTGTCTCTTTTTGTTATTGGAGCTGTGATAATTCAAGTTTCATTTTTATGTGTAATTTTTAAATAAAAATAATATATATAAACAAAAAAATTTGCTTAGTAATTATAATCAAAATTATAGTTTCAGGCTACTTTTATATGAAATACATCTATTACAGAGAACCCTTGGTAATATCTCTAGTTAGATAAAGTCTACCTTTGTGAGTTAACTATATTTGCTCTTTTAAGGACTTTATGTTGAACAAAATTATAGAGACCCTTTATATGATGGGGACAAAATCAGATGTCAGGAGATTACAAAGAAATGAAGGTATTTTTGATTGAAAATACTTACTCGGCTGCACATCATAAATGAATACTGGAATTGTTTCTGTTCCACCAAAACTTGCCTAAATTGTAGCCACCCCTGAGTGTGAACTTAGTTTGATATAGAAGCAGACTAGAGGTGCTCACAGTGTGCTTGGTGGACCTCTGAATGTCCCTAACGTTCTTTTAGGGAGTCCATCAGATGAAGGCTCTTTTCATAACAATAGTAAGCTGTTAATTAACACACTTTTCACTGTGTGGACATTTGCAATGATGATTGCACACGAGCAAGGTCAGTAAAACCACTGGTGCCAAACTTACTAGCAGTCATTAGATTTGATGAAGCAGTAGCAGTAGAAACATTAATTCAGTTAAAACTCATGTCACCAATATACAGCTTTTCAATACTCTATGTGACAAAATAAGAAGTGTGCATAAAGCATTTCAGAAATCTGATGGCTGTCTCCAAAAAAAAAATGATCAAGTTCTATCATCATCTTTGATGATCTTCAGGATTTCTAAACTTGCCAAGTTGGGACATTCCTGTTTCACTCAAGTGAAAATAGGAAATATAAAAGAGATCAAGATGGAAATTTAGTTTCAAAATCCTAACTATATGATCTATTTAAACCACCTAACAGCCCTGTGAATTAAGTACCTGTTTTAAAGGTGAATCCTTTTCTTCAATCATATTCTAATGAAAAGACAGTTCTGGGAAGGAAGTAGAAAAAAGTTATAAAGTAGTAAAGAATAAAAACATTTGACATAGGGGGCGCCTGGGTGGCTCAGTTGGTGAAGCGTCTGCCTTTGGCTCAGGTCATGATCCCAGGGTCCTGGGATCGAGCGCAGCGTTGGGCTCTCTGCTCAGCCTGAGTCTGCTTCTCTCTCTGTCCCTCAGGGGGAAGCCTGCTTCTCCCTCTCCCACTCCCCCTGTTTGTGTTCCCTCTCTTGCTGTCTCTCTCTCTGTCAAAAAGTAAATAAAAAATCTTTTTAAAAATTTGACATAGAATATTTGGAGAGGAGTTAGGTTGTTGGCATTAATGGGTATATTGTTTCATTGTTGTTAAAGGGTGTCTAATTTTTAGACCGCTATTTTTGAGCATCTCCCCTATATCAGATACATATTTATTTAGCATCTTGTGTGACTATGATACCACTAGACACTTGTGAGGCTGTAGAAGAATAAATGATAAGGACATTAAGCAGGTATGATTTTGCCTTCAAACATGAGTTAGGGGGAGAAAAAACAAGTGATAAAATAGGTAGAAAGTGATTCTGAATTTGTCAAAGTTCAGTTCAGAGAAAGAATCTACTCTGGCTATTTTAAGCATAAAGGATTTATTACAGGATATTAAATGGATTACAAAGTCATTTTCAGGGCTTAAAAAAAAAGAAAGAAAAAACCCTGTAGATTCAGCTTTCCAAAATATCTCCATAAGCAACATGGGTTACCAAAAGATCTGCCATCTATCCTCTGATCTGAAGATCTGCTCATCTGAGACATTGCCACTCTCACTGCTTGCTCTGGGGTCCATATCCACACCACCGCCCAGAGTCTTTTACTATTGCTGGCAGTTCTAGAGCGAGGCTGCCATTTCCCTAGTGGTTTCCCCAGCAGAATGGAAGCCCCACACCTCATGAGGCTAGTGATCTCAACAGCATGAGGCTAGTGATCAAACACTGGAAGGTGCCAATGCAGCCTCAGGGAAAAAGGGAAAGCTCCAAGATTGAGCTTGCTGAGAGAAAACACAGAAGTCCACACTCTTCTCACTCCTGCCTTCCAAGTCACCTTTGTGTGCATCAGACTGACAAATCACAGTGGCTTATCTAGGACATCCATCATCCGTACTACAGAGAGCACACTAGGGGAAGAGGCTGGAATGGGTATTGACAGTTGATTCACTATGCCTAAACTTTTGTGATAGTAATAATAATTATTATTATTAAGGAATATTGGGAAGGAAATAGTAACAGAAAGGGTAGACTATTTCTTCTAGAAATGTGACCATAAAGAGAAAGAGAAAGATAAAGCAGTCCTTTGAAAGAAAGACATAACTAAAGGAAAGCTCATATATATTTTTAATTTAACATGAAGATAATTTGAAGAGTGAGGGGGAGAAATAAAGGAAGGGAGAGTAGATGGTGCATTATCAGCAAAATTGGTGAACAGTTTTTAGTTATCGCAGACTAAGAAGCTGTGTAAACATTGAACATTCAATCCCCCTCAAAGGCAATGTCTATTTTTCCACATAGACTTGATAATGTCCTTTATAGTCTACTCATCCATTGCTCTTTGAGTTGGTCAGCTGCCTTCCATCTCAAGCAGCTATGTCACTGGTCTCTGGAGTTCTTTCTTTCCTTGTGTTGAAAAAATGGATATGTTTTTCTTCAGGAGAAAATTATCCTATTGATATTTAGGGCTATTGAAGAAGGACAAATAAAAATTACCCAATAATTAGCCACTATTCTTAAATCTTGTTCCAGAAAATATCAAACTGAAAAGAAAATCTAGATTTTGTTCCAGAATATTACAGACTTTTGTCCTAGAAAATAGCATATTCCAATGGTATCAATCAATAGTTATATGATTCTGAAAAGATTCCTTAAGAGTTATTATCATAGAATAATTTAAAAGTCACATCATATCTAAGCTTTAATACTCTCATAAAAAGAAAAAAAAAAGGGGGGGGGGAGGCTGTTACTTTCCAGTAAACTCTATAGGGAATTCTTTATATCAGTTTATAGAAAGTGTTAAAATTGTACTATTATAACCATCTCTCCACTTGCTCTCACCTGCAATTTCTCTCTTTTCCTTTAAGGGTCATTAATTTATCATTGAGCATTTGAATATCCAAAAATACTACATTCTATTTTGAAAAAGAAAAGGAGTACATAGTGTTCAAATGCCAAACACCCTGTGATTGAAAGAAAAATCAAAATAAGAATAGTCCCTTAAAAGTTTACCTGCAATTCATGAAGTTCACAGTCATTTCATCAAAGGCCTCCCTTCTGATTAACAAGGAAATTGGAATCTTCTGACATTCTGAGGAGGATAGAGTGGTGTCAAAGGGACTGAGGAGATTGAGCTATGGGAGAATTTCATGTAATTTGGTGGAATCCCAGAGGCCCGAATCTTATTCTACACTTGGGAGAAAGAATCAGACAGAGAAACCCAGCAACTTGAAGGAGATGATGCTTACTAAGGTTGGGAACCCTGAAAAAGAAAAAGAAACTCAATGGTCTTAGAATATCTGCCATTTCCCAAGCCAGAAAAACCTTTTTAAATTTACCACCAAATATTGCTTTATTGCTTCACTAAATATAAGCTCCAAAATGGCAGAAATTCTTACCTGTTTTTTTCACTTTTGTATCTCCAGAATCTAGAATACTGACTGGAATATAGTAGGTACACCATGCATGTTTAGTGAACAAATGGGAATAGTTTCTGAACTTGCCTTTCCTTCCCCTAGTCTATTCTCACCTTCATTTATCAGCCATATTACTATTAAGACAGCACTCAACACTTAATTTTACAATGCCACTCTCATTTCTAGTCTCGATAAATCTGCTATTCAAACTGGAGACCATATCCCGAGGGGACTGGGAAAACTCAATCAAGATTATGGCATTCGGTAGATCTTTTTAATTAGGCAAAATAGCTCAGGGAGAACTTAAAGGAGTGGTTTTCCCACCAAACTGATAGGCTCAAGAAGATATTTGTATTTGAATAAAAAATTAAAGGCAACATAATATTATGTCACTTATAATTCAATCAAAAAATAAAATTAAGGGGAAGTAGTGGAGGAAGTAGGCAAATAAATATATCAGGTATCAGAATTAGTTTTCAAAATAATTGTGTGGATGATAATTACCACATAGAATTGATGGGATTCAAATTTATTGAAAAGAAAAAAAAAATCAAAAGATGGTTAAGCTTCCGAGAGAAGTGTATTGCCCAAAGAACTTCCAACCTAAAAAATAGTGAGATTATTTGAGATTGAAACCACTCTTTATCCTTAACCTTTTTAAAGCAGGAACCAAGCTAAGAAAGCTTATTAGCAACCAGGGAAGGTATACTCCCTGATGCCCATTTTAGATATGGTTAAGGAATCAGATAATGGAAAATGAGCAATTTTCCTGAGCATGACCAAGGGCCCCAAAGAACATGGAAAATAGGTCTATTCCCAGAAAATAAGTGGATTACAACCCTCATCAAGGACCTTCCCCCACCCCTAAAGTTAGTAGGAAGGGTATCAGAATTTCTACAGAGTAAAAATTCTGTTTTTTTAAGAATTTATTTCCCATAGTTATCTTTCCAGATGGAATTGTTATCCTGCTCTTGTTTTCTTTTCTCATGCTGGGTATTCCTGATGCAGATAACTTTAGTTTCTAGGTCTCCAAAATACAAAGAGCTTCAACTGCACCTGATATAGAGACTGCCTTCTGATAGGTAGGCTTGATGTCATAAGTGGATATGATATCTGATTACTTCTATTAATAAAAGGACATGAGTAAGGTGTATTTTATGTGCGGGAAGGAGAGTGAGCCAAATATTTGATGACTAGAAAAGCAGCTGTATCTAATGTTATTAGTTAAGCTGGACTGTATTAAAATCCAAAGCCTTGTTTATACTGTCGTTTTTACATTGCACACTAAAAATAATCCCTATGGTTTTTGTCTACCCCAGTCTCTCTGGGCCTCTCCCTGATCCTGCTTGATTCTAATAGTTGGGTCAAAAGAGGGTAAATAGAAAGAACCCTCAATGTAGAAGGATCAAAAACAACTTTCATTCATCTCAGTAGGTCCCATTGGCAATATGGTAGCCCATAGCAGAACATCCTCAATGACCTAGACTTCATTATTGACCCATAGCCAACTCCTACATCACTGGAGGTGAAGAGGACTTGAGCTCCATCTAGAGGCTGGCATGAAGAACTTACACACAAGAAATAGCAGAAATCAAGGAATCACCATTAGGATTGACAAACTAGAATTTAATTCTAGGTTTCCTTTGAAGAATACAATTGCTTCTGTTAAAAATGTGCAGAATTTAGGGGCACCTGGGTGGCTCAGTCGGTTAAGCGTCTGCCTTCAGCTCAGGTCATGACCTCAGGGTCCTGGCATCTAGCCCAGTTGGGCTCCCTGCTCAGCGGGGAATCTGCTTCTCCCTCTCTCTCTGCCCCTCCCTCCCAATCATTCTCTCTCTCTTTCTCTCTCAAATAAATAGTCTTTTTTAAAATGTGCAGAATTTAATAGAATTAGTGCCAAAAAAAGTGCTTAGAACATTGTCTGGCATGTACTAAGCTCTCAAAAATATTGGTTATTGTTGTTACCACTGAAATTGTTGACTCCATACATGGAACCAAAATTAGGCTACCAGTAGGTGGGTATTCTATTACTGCCCTGATACATAAATATTAGAAAGTGACACATTACAGCATTATAATAAAATTTTAATTTAAAAAGTCTGTCACTAAAATCAGCATCAAGCTCATCAAGGTCAAGTATTCTAAGAGATTGCTGTTTGGAATCAGATTGTGTGGTTTCTTAAGAGACATATAAGCAAGTGCTAATCATCATGTAATCACCTTGAATTTGTATTGTAAACACTTATAACTATCAATTTTAAAAAGTTTCCTTGTAAAGATTTAAATGATATTCACATAATTTCCCCATTGCAGTGCATTTTAATGAAAGTGGAAAAACACCCTTGGAATTCTTGGAATTGAACTACATGCTGATTCTGTTACTATTTCAGGGTATGTTTGAAATGGGCATATTTTTATAGCTAATCATAAGAGGAGGGTTTCAATGACCGTAAGTGCTTATTTTTATATCATGATTTCTTTTTTTAGGCTAGGAGAAGTCAGAAATAAAAACCATGATACACCAGAGATGAGCTCCAGTTGCTTTGAAGGTCATATACCTCATGTTTTTTGAAATTTGTGCTAGAGTTCAAAATGTCTATCAAAAGGAATTTACCCAACACTTGTGGATAGGTGTGTGAGGGAAGGCTAATCGATGGATAATAGATGAAAATTAGAAGGACTAAAATCCATTTCGACTCACTTCTTTCCTCCAACTATCTGTTTTGACAATTCACAACAAGTTATTAAAAGGAAATAACAGTTAAGAATTTTCCTCGGACTATAGAAAAAATTGGCCTTTAAGATAAAGTGTGTTCAAACATAAACTGAGGCATATTAAAAATTTTAAGAGTTAATCTGAGTGAAAATCAATTCACGTTGGGCAACATGAAATCTAGCAGATAGAAAGAAGCTCCGAGGAGCTGTACAAGATGAACGACTTTTATAGGCAGACAGGAGTGGGAACAAAGGAGTTACACTAGGCAAAAACGGCAAGTTGGTTATTGCAAGTTTACTTTTCCTTTAGGGGATGACGGGTCTGTTGGGTAGATTACCTAACTAGTGCTGATCAGGTAATTACATATTGCCTGGTTTAAGATTCCCATTTCTGGGGGAGCCAAAACTGTAGTTTGGTGATTTGGGTTTGGTGATACGGGGCTTACTTATCATAAGCGACTCCACTTGGGCCCTGTTGTCTTGTTTTTGACAATTGTAAATACTATAGATATGCCACTTAATAACATGTGGCAAGGTCCAAGTCACCATACCTCTCCAAATTTCAGCATTCTCATCTGCAGGTAATAATAATTCTTACTTTTATATGGTTGTTGGAGATAATAACACGAGGGAAAATATGCTACTCAATGAAAAGTTTCTGGGATATAGTAGCAATTCAACCACATTTTACTTAAATATAGATTCTTGGATGAGGAAATGTTCCCAGGGCTAATGATCTGATTGAGGAACCTCATGTGGGGACATGTATCACACAGTTGGACATGCTTTCATGGACAGAATCAAGTGTTGCCAAAAAAAAAAAAAGGAAAAGAAAAAAGAAAAAAGGGATCTGGGGACACCCAGATGAGTATATATAAAACTGGTGAAATCTGAATAAAGTCAATGGATTGTATCAATGTCAATTTCTTGGTTGTGATATTGTATTATAGTCATGCAAGGTGTTATCACTGGGGGAAATGTGGAGAAGGGTACATAGAATCTCTATATACTATATCATACAGCTGCATGTGAACCTAAAATCATCTTAAAATAAAAAGTTAAAAAAAAAAGGAATCTTAGAAAGGTACTAACTGCTGTACTAACTTCTGATCAATCTATAAATATAAGGCCAGATACAAGAATGATGAATAAAAGAAGTGAGCCATCACCAGGTGTGTGATGGTTCCATTAATGAAATTATAGAGGACAAAAGAAGGTGGATGATTTGTGGATGACTTCTGAAGTTTGTCAACACTTCTAGAGAAAACATCAAGAGGGCATTTGTTTTTTGACAGAGAGGTGGACCCTTGTGAATTTAAAGCAATCTGGATGAGAAGCCTTATGCCCTCAACCCAGGAGATGCTGAACGAAAGCTGTAATTTAGTGAGAAGATTCAAGTCAGTCACTTTGTTGCCTGTTCAGTCCCTTCAATTACTGGCCTTGTTTTTATGTATTTATTGTTATTTTGTGGATTCTCAACAGCCACCAACTATTCACATTTTCATATGTTATTTACTCAAAAAACAAAGAAGTTTCTGAGCATATGCTGTTAGTTGTGTGGGCACAGAAGGTCGATACTACAGAGTTCCTGCCTTAAAGGACTCCTGAAGGAGAGATGGAGAAATAAATTGACAAGCACTGCATAGTGTGATAAATATTAGGAAACTCCTATTACCTCATTTGTATATTCACCCACACTGTTTTTTAAACTATTTTTTAAATGCCATGCAGTAAATGTACATAGTTTCAAAAATCAAATTATACCAGAATGATGGGAAGTAAAACAGTATTCCACAGCCCCCTCTACTTCATCCTTAAGTTTTGTTTCACAGAGGAACCACTTTCAGTTCTTAGGGATGTTAATTCTAGTATTTTCTGCTATATTGTAAATCAATAAGCATATATAATTGTTTATGCTTTCATTTCCTCTATTATTATAATTATATAATTATCCTTCTCAGTATAGGCATCTGATATTCTATGCTTATGTGTTCTTTCTGTACAACTTTTTGTTTTTCTTGGAGTTAGTAACTGCCTCATATCTGTCCTGGGATTTTCCTTCACCTGAATTATAGGTATTCACTTTGCTTCTATTTATCTTAGAGCCCCTGTAGGATCCCACACCTTCCTCTTTCTTGTGGAAAATGAAAATCTTTCATTTTGGTGTAGAACAAATCTCTAGTAGATTCCTAATAATAGATGAAAAGACAGTAAATTTTGGAATGCCTTTTTAAAAAAATCTTCATATTAATTGACAATTTAGTTGGATAAGGGATTTTAGTTTCTTTATAGTTGCATTATGAAGAAATGTCCATCTTTCATCTTCTGTGTCATTTTCCATTCTCTGTATCTTTAAAGGCCAATACTTTTTTTTTCCTTTAATATAATTTTGGGTATGATATTTAGTAATGTTTATTTTGGGGGGGAGGAAAAATGAGCATATTTATTCAATGTGCAATTTCTAATTAACCAAATTCCTTTTCTATTAATTTCTTTCCTTTTTTTCTTTTTCTCCTCTGCACCCTTGAGGGACCTGGACTGTCTTCTCTTTGGGGAGGTTCTGCATTTGAACCAGGTCTAGGAAGATTGAAGTAAGGAAAGAGGGCATAGTGTGGGAAACCCTAGACTTCTCCCTTTCTCTCTCTCCTCTCTTATAAGAAAAATGAGACAACCTATAAAGCCCAGGTCAAATTGGGGAAAAAGGCATCAAGGAAATGATGTCTTCTGACCCATAAAGTTAGGATTCAGAAAGCATCTTTGTAATTCACACATGACCTGAAAACTTCACAAATGGCCTTTTTCATAGACAGGTTTACTGAAGTATGATTTACATACTATAAATTTTACCCTTTTCATTGTACAGTTCTAGGAGATTTGAGAAATGCATGGAATTGTATAAACATCACCAAAATCAAGATAAAAATAATTCCATCATCCTCCGAAATTCCCTCACTATTCTTTGTAGCCAGCCTGTCATCCTACTTCTACCATTGGTCCCAGGTCTAATTTTAAAGATCTGACCAGGATTTCAGTCTTAAAGAGTAAGTGATTCTATGCTTTGAATGATAATTAACTTTAGCTAAATAAGCAAAAGAGTCAGAGAACATTTTGGCACAAGGAATCACATGTGAAAAGACCTCAAGGATGCATGAAATAACATGTTTTACTAAACTGTCAGGGCTGAGCAAAGCTGAAACCAAGGTTCTTTGGGGTGAGGCAGAGAGCAAATGGGACAGAAGTCTGGAAGGGAAGGCAGAAGCCAAATCACAGCAGGTCAGCGGCAATTTATCAAGGTATTCAAAATTAATGGGAAGTCTAGGGCGCCTGGGTGGCTCAGTTGGTTAAGCGACTGCCTTTGGCTCAGGTCATGATCCTGGAGTCCCGGGATCGAGTCCCGGGATCGAGCCCCACATTGGGCTCTCTCCTCAGCAGGGGGTCTGCTTCTCCCTCTGACCCTCTTCCCTCTCGTGCTCTCTGTCTCTCATTCTCTCTCTCTCAAATAAATAAATAAAATCTTAAAAAAAAATGAATGGGAAGTCTATTTAATATTTAAACAATGGAAAAGCATAATGAGAGCCTCTTTTATTTTTGTTTGTGTTGTTTATGAATTCATCCAATTCTATATGCTAACAAACACAGGAATAAAAAGATGTCATCCAGGAGCTTTGAGTTAGGAAGTTCCAAAATAATTGCAAGTTTAATTACAAATGTCATTTTTATATGAAGTTGTTTGCATATAAAATAGAGTCTGATGTGGGAAACAAAGGCAGAAGAAAAATTATTAAATTTCATACTACTTAACAGCCCATTGACAAGTCCTTGGAACAGGCAGAGTCACATTCCTCTAGGAATTCAGCTGCCTTGCTAAGGGCAAAAGTCAATCTTATTCCAACCCCCAGGACCCTGTAAGTCTACTGTAACATATAAAAATTCCTTTGGAAACTTCCTTTATCTCTACCCTCCCCCCACCAAGATACATGTTGGCAATCATCCTCCAAGCATAGGACCCACCGATATACATCTGAAGGGTCATGAGACTGAGGGTTTACTAAGCAATAAATGGCCTTTCCCAACAATAGATAGCCCCCTCAGGATCCTGGAAACCTTGTTTCCAAAATACCTGGGAGGCTTATGCTATCCCTAAACCCCTCCCAACTTGAAAGTATATAACGGGCCACTCCTCATGACCCCGGTGCAGCTCCTTCTGCCCACGGGTCCTGTCCCCGTGCTTTAATAAAACCACCTTTTTGCACCAAAGACATCTCAAGAATTCTTTCTTGGCCCTTGGCTTCGAACCCTAACATCTTTCCTACATCAGAGTCCAAAAGGAAAAGAGGGAAAATATGGAATGTAATATTTACCAAGTTAACATCATTTCAAGAATGTTGAGCCTCCGGGCGCCTGGGTGGCTCAGTTGGTTAAGCGACTGCCTTCGGCTCAGGTCATGATCCTGGAGTCCCGGGATTGAGTCCCGCATCGGGCTCTCTGCTTGGCAGGGAGTCTGCTTCTCCCTCTGACCACCCCCCCGTCATGTGCTCTCTCTCTCTCATTCTCTCTGTCTCAAATAAATAAATAAAATCTTTAAAAAAAATTGTTAGTTAAGTATAAGAATCTAAGTAAATCATCTAGCTCTCTGTGCCTTTGTCACATCTGTAAAACAAGATGGAACTACATAAACCTTTACGTTTCTTCCATACCCTAAATTCTGATCGAGTCCCGCATGGGGCTCCCTGCTCAGCAGGGAGTCTGCTTCTCCCTCTCCCGCTCCCCCCTCTTGTGCTCTTTCTCTCTCTCACTCTCTCTCTCAAATAAATAAATAAAATCTTTAAAAAAAAAAAAAAAGAATGTTGAGCCTCTGCTGGGATAGGCACTATGGGAAATAAAAAGGAACCATGAAATTTGCAAAGTAGTTTAGAGACAGTCCTTCATAATAATATCATAATTAATAAGTCTACCGTAGGCTGAGGGGTAGAAGTATCGTGAAAACATGTCCTTATACAAAATTAGGTCTATATTATTATTCTCCTTTTACAGAAAAGAAACTTAAACTAAGAGAAATCAAGTAACTTCTCAAGTGTCAGAGATAATAAACGGCAAGTAAGGTTTTAACTGATCTCAAGGCGGATGCTCTATCCAGTATATTTCCTTCTACAAGTCAGGAGACTTGTCCTCTTGTCTCACTTATATTCCCTCTTTACCTTTAAACTTGAAACACATACTCTTGTCTTGAAACCCCTGTTACCTTTTCAAGAATATGCTGCTTTACTTAACTCCTTTGACTCCCAGCACAAGTCTTTCAATTTCTAAATGATGGTTAAGGCCTGTTCCTGCCTGAACATGTTCAAGTCTGTTATATGCAAGTAATAACAATGACTATATTTGTGTATCTAAGTACATAATACACACATACACATTATATCACCCCATGTCTGACCCCATCTCTCTGTTCCCTTTCACAACAAAATTTCTCCCATGAATATTCATGTGCTCTGTCTGCATGTTCTCAATTCCAATTCTCTTTTCAATCAATTCCACTCTGTTTTCAAATCCAAAACTACACAGATTTTTTTTTTCATGATAAACATAATATGCTTCCAAATCCTCTGCCTTCTGCCCTTGACCACACTCTCCCTGAAAATTTCTCCCTTCAGGGATTCGGCAACCCCACACTAACCTTCCTATCTTTCCTCTTCACTGATGACTCCCTGGTCTCTTTACTCAGAGACACTTGATTCACTCTTTATGTGCTGTCTTCCCCAGTGACCTCTAAATGTAGATGTGCCTTTGCATTTTGTCCTGGAACCCACCCCATGCCTCTCCTTTGTTATATTCTTTCCCCAGGTGATTTCATCAGCCCCCTAGATTTTATTGATGTCAATGCATTAATGATTCCAAACCATTAGCTTAAGCTTCTTACTCTTTCCTGAGTTCCAAGCCCATAGATGTAAACGCCTCTTTGGCTTTCCATTTGCATATCTAAAGAGACAAAAGAGAGCTCTTGATTGCCCATTACACTTGAATCTCTCCTAGCCTTCACCCCTGCAAGTGAGTTGCAGCGTGAACTATCTCGTGCTAAGGCAAAAATCATGGGAGTCATCTTAATATTTCTTTTGCTCCTCCCCACCCCCACACACTTTATTTCCAAATCCATTAATTCAGTTTCAAAATATAGTCAGTCTCTGCCTTACTTTCCTTTTCACAGCCTTCACTGTGGCCCAAGGCAGAGTTATCCCTAAGCTGGATCACCACCTAGGCTTCTAATTGGTCTCTTTAGATTTCAAGATTTTCCCTCCCCAGACCACTTTCCACATACACTAAGAGTGGTTGCTTCAAAATGTAAATTATATCATTTCATTTTCCTCCTTAAAACTCTTCAATATCACCCTATTAAATCTGAGCTAGAACTCAGACGTGTATCCCTGGACAATGAGGATGAATAATTTGCCTCATAGTAATTTATCTCACGTTTGCACTCAGAATTCTCTCTTCACAGGGCTGGCTGGTTTTGTGTGGTAGCTCAGAGAGGACTATATTGACAACCCTAACTAAAATAACCAGCTTCAGTTCGTCTCTATATTGTGATCCTGTTTAAGTCTGTCAGTACACTTAGAAAAATCTGTAATGATCTTATTCTTTGCTTGCATGTTCATGGTCTGTCTATTCCACTAAAATATCATCTCTATGAAGATAGGATCAACTTTATATTAACAACTTTCTTCCCGGGATAGAGCAGTACTTGGTACCTGTTAGGTGCTCAATAATTATTTCAGTGAGTTAATACATATAAAATTCTCACATACTGTGAGCAATAAATAAATAAATGTTAGCCATTGATGTGATTTCTATCAATATTTTTATTAGTTGAATAATTGAATGAATGAATAGAATATATGATTATTTTCAATTCCCTCATTTGAATGTGAAAGACATAAACTAAATATTTCTTGACACCCCAAATGTACGATTAAATTATACTTTAAAATCACATGGTGAGAATTTTCAAATGCTGCCCATTTTCCATCTGCTTCCTTTAATGAATATTAATTTATGGAAGCTCACTAGATCTAAGATACATAGTAAATAATGGTTAAAAAAAGGTATCACTTGAGTTTATTAATTACTCTGAGATCCAGGTTCTTAAACTTAAAGGTGGATGGATAATAAGCCCCAAGTCATTGGGTTGTTGTAAAATTTAGATGGGAGAGCTTGTGGTGTTTGGGGAATGCTGAATCATTTGCTATGGATGTGGAGTCAGTGTTTCTGGACATGGAAAGTCTTGTATGTTACCTAGAAGACCATGGAAGGAAAAGAACATGCTCAACTCTCTTCCACTGTAGATATGTCTTCCTATAGTCAAGAATTGATAGGAGGAACAGATGAGGAGCTTCAGATTACCTGAGAAAGGTGAAAAAATATTTTCATGTATTTTAATATTTTAATATAGAATAGCTATCCAGGTGTCACAGTAATTCCCATTGTAACTGTTTGGTGAGACACTGGAGAGCAGAATGGGAGATTAGAGGACGAGGGTGATCTGTTAGGAAGCTATTCCTGAAAAAATATATATACTCTCTGTGAATTAATAGTTGTCAAATGATTTAAAATTAGTGAACATGTTTCAGTTGGTTTATTTCTCTGAGCTGTAGTCTCTTTATTTGTGAAATAGCACTGATAAAACCTAAAATGTGAGCATGTCCAGCACTGTTCCCAAATTATACTTAATAATTAATGGTTTATTTTCCTTTTTCTTTCCTTAACATTGGTTTACATCTAAACCAAGTGTCTGTTCAACAGATTCCCTGGTCACAAGAGATACAATCTAACAAAATGCACACACTTACGCACAAGGGAGATGGTCTGAGAAATAATTCCTTCTGGTGTAGAGATGACAAAATTCTATTGATTTCTTCCCTTCAGACCTTCTCTGTAACAGCATGTTCACAAGACAGGGAAACCATATATATAATATTCTGATTGGAGGACAAAGAGTTCAAAGAACCTCTCAAGATGAACCATTCAAACACAGGTCTTCCAGAGTCTTTCTGGAGTTCGATTATGATCAAGTTTAATTCCATCATTGGCAATTGGGATCCCTATTACACAGAAAACTTATAAAATTATAGAAATATTTTTGCTTACTAATCAGTAAGGAAGAATGTGCTTCGGCCTTCGTACAAAAATGATACATAGTTAGTAAACTCCTTAAATGTAAGTTCTCTTCTTATCTTTATGTCTTTTGTATCTAATACAGAGCTTGATATACACTTAGATGCAATACATGTTTATTGAATTAAATGTACAAGTGCCTGAATGGAATATTTTTACACAGATTTTTAAGAATTAAAATCCAACAACTCATTCTTGAGCATTTTCTGTGCAAGGGATGCAAAGATTAATGAGAGAGCTTCTTTCCTCCAACAATTTATAGTTAGCAGGCAAAGGTGATTACCTAAAAAAGATCCTAATATAAAACTTCCTGTGATTACTGCTATGATAAAAGTAAATTTATACAGGAGCACACTGAAAGGAAATATTAAATGCAGCTGGAAAGAATTTGAAAATATACATGGAGCAAAAGGGAGTTTAATCAGTCTTTCTTTTTCTTTCTTTCTTTCTTTCTTTCTTTCTTTCTTTCTTTCTTTCTTT